>NC_059212.1:43118895-43123895 GCF_020615455.1 Coregonus clupeaformis | reverse complement strand
CTTTATGTGTTAACCATCTAAAGGCTTGGTATAGTCTATACCTTTATGTGTTAGCCATCTAAAGGCTTGGTATAGTCTATACCTTTATGTGTTAACCATCTAAAGGCTTGGTATAGTCCATACCTCTCATACCTTTATGTGTTAACCATCTAAAGGCTTGGTATAGTCCACACCTTTATGTGTTAACCATCTAAAGGTTTGGTATAGTCCATACCTCTCATACCTTTATGTGTTAACCATCTATGTGTTAACCACACCTCTCATTGTATTGATTTTTATTTTTTATTTAATCTTTATTTAACTAGGCAAGTCAGTTAAGAACAAATTCTTATTTACAATGACGGCCTACACCGGCCAAACCCGGACGACACTGGGCCAATCACGGCCGGTTGTGATATAGCGTGGAATTGAACCAGGGGGTCTGTAGTGACGCCTGTAGTGACCGCTGCGCCACTCGGGAGCCCAGGTGTGGTACAGGATAGACAGTAGGCAGTAGGCAGAGATTGTGAAACAAGGATCTTTACTGAAGCCAGGATAATGGATTTAATGGTGCTCCGTGGGATGTTCAAAGTTTCTGATATTTTTTATTCAGGGTAGGTCCAATTGAGACCAGGGTCTCATTCCCACTGGTGCCCTGAGTACAAACATTTTGTCACAACTGGAAGAACAATTGACATTCCAAATAAAAGAAGAAGAATCAAAACAACCTGTGTTGCCTGGGCCATTCAAGTCTATTGGAGGTATGATATATGTATGCCAGGTGGTCTTCTGGAGCCAAGGGGGCCTGTACAATCTAACACGCCTTCCAGAGAGCAGTATTATGTATTATGGTACACCTTGTTCTGGTGCATTATGGTACACCTTGTTCTGGTGCATTATGGTACACCTTGTTCTGGTGCATTATGGTACACCTTGTTCTGGTACATTATGGTACACCTTGTTCTGGTACATTATGGTATAATATACACCTTGTTCTGGTGCATTATGGTACAACTTGTTCTGGTGCATTATGGTAAACCTTGTTCTGGTACATTATGGTACACCTTGTTCTGGTGCATTATGGTACACCTTGTTCTGGTACATTATGGTATACCTTGATCTGGTACATTATGGTACACCTTGTTCTGGTACATTATGGTATACCTTGTTCTTGTACATTATGGTACACCTTGTTCTGGTACATTATGGTACACCTTGTTCTGGTACATTATGGTACACCTTGTTCTGGTACATTATGGTACACCTTGTTCTGGTACATTATGGTACACCTTGTTCTGGTACATTATGGTACACCTTGTTCTGGTGCATTATGGTATAATATACACCTTGTTCTGGTGCATTATGGTACACCTTGTTCTGGTACATTAATGTATAATATACACCTTGTTCTGGTGCATTATGGTACACCTTGTTCTGGTGCATTATGGTACACCTTGTTCTGGTACATTATGGTACACCTTGTTCTGGTACACTATGGTACACCTTGTTCTGGTACATTATGGTACACCTTGTTCTGGTACATTATGGTACATCGTGTTGTTGTACATTATGGTATACCTTGTTCTGGTACATTATGGTACACCTTGTTCTGGTACATTAATGTATAATATACACCTTGTTCTGGTGCATTATGGTACACCTTGTTCTGGTGCATTATGGTACACCGTGTTCTGGTACATTATGGTACACCTTGTTCTGGTACACTATGGTACACCTTGTTCTGGTACATTATGGTACACCTTGTTCTGGTACATTATGGTACACCTTGTTCTGGTGCATTATGGTATAATATACACCTTGTTCTTGTCCATTATGGTACACCTTGTTCTGGTACATTATGGTACACCTTGTTCTGGTGCATTATGGTATAATATACACCTTGTTCTGGTGCATTATGGTACACCTTGTTCTGGTACATTATGGTACACCTTGTTCTGGTACATTATGGTACACCTTGTTCTGGTGCATTAATGTATAATATACACCTTGTTCTGGTACATTATGGTACACCTTGTTCTGGTACACTATGGTACACCTTGTTCTGGTACATTATGGTACACCTTGTTCTGGTACATTATGGTACACCTTGTTCTGGTACATTATGGTACACCTTGTTCTGGTACATTATGGTACACCTTGTTCTGGTGCATTATGGTATAATATACACCTTGTTCTGGTCCCTTATGGTACACCTTGTTCTGGTCCATTATGGTACACCTTGTTCTGGTACATTATGGTACACCTTGTTCTGGTACATTATGGTACACCTTGTTCTGGTGCATTAATGTATAATATACACCTTGTTCTGGTACATTATGGTACACCTTGTTCTGGTACACTATGGTACACCTTGTTCTGGTACATTATGGTACACCTTGTTCTGGTGCATTATGGTATAATATACACCTTGTTCTGGTGCATTATGGTACATCTTGTTCTGGTACATTATGGTATAATATACACCTTGTTCTGGTGCATTATGGTACACCTTGTTCTGGTACATTATGGTACACCTTGTTCTGGTACATTATGGTACACCTTGTTCTGGTGCATTATGGTACACCTTGTTCTGGTACATTATGGTACACCTTGTTCTGGTGCATTATGGTACACCTTGTTCTGGTACATTATGGTACACGTTGTTCTGGTATATTATGGTACACCTTGTTCTGGTACATTATGGTACATCTTGTTCTGGTACATTATGGTATAATATACACCTTGTTCTGGTACATTATGGTACATCGTGTTGTTGTACATTATGGTATACCTTGTTCTGGTACATTATGGTACACCTTGTTCTGGTACATTAATGTATAATATACACCTTGTTCTGGTGCATTATGGTACACCTTGTTCTGGTGCATTATGGTACACCTTGTTCTGGTACATTATGGTACACCTTGTTCTGGTACACTATGGTACACCTTGTTCTGGTACATTATGGTACACCTTGTTCTGGTACATTATGGTACACCTTGTTCTGGTGCATTATGGTATAATATACACCTTGTTCTGGTGCATTATGGTACACCTTGTTCTGGTACATTATGGTACACCTTGTTCTGGTACATTATGGTACACCTTGTTCTGGTACATTATGGTACACCTTGTTCTGGTTCATTATGGTATAATATACACCTTGTTCTGGTCCATTATGGTACACCTTGTTCTGGTACATTATGGTACACCTTGTTCTGGTGCATTATGGTATAATATACACCTTGTTCTGGTGCATTATGGTACACCTTGTTCTGGTACATTATGGTACACCTTGTTCTGGTACATTATGGTACACCTTGTTCTGGTGCATTAATGTATAATATACACCTTGTTCTGGTGCATTATGGTACACCTTGTTCTGGTACACTATGGTACACCTTGTTCTGGTACATTATGGTACACCTTGTTCTGGTACATTATGGTACACCTTGTTCTGGTACATTATGGTACACCTTGTTCTAGTACATTATGGTACACCTTGTTCTGGTGCATTATGGTATAATATACACCTTGTTCTGGTCCATTATGGTACACCTTGTTCTGGTCCATTATGGTACACCTTGTTCTGGTACATTATGGTACACCTTGTTCTGGTACATTATGGTACACCTTGTTCTGGTGCATTAATGTATAATATACACCTTGTTCTGGTACATTATGGTACACCTTGTTCTGGTACACTATGGTACACCTTGTTCTGGTACATTATGGTACACCTTGTTCTGGTGCATTATGGTATAATATACACCTTGTTCTGGTGCATTATGGTACATCTTGTTCTGGTACATTATGGTATAATATACACCTTGTTCTGGTGCATTATGGTACACCTTGTTCTGGTACATTATGGTACACCTTGTTCTGGTACATTATGGTACACCTTGTTCTGGTGCATTATGGTACACCTTGTTCTGGTACATTATGGTACACCTTGTTCTGGTGCATTATGGTACACCTTGTTCTGGTACATTATGGTACACGTTGTTCTGGTATATTATGGTACACCTTGTTCTGGTACATTATGGTACATCTTGTTCTGGTACATTATGGTATAATATACACCTTGTTCTGGTACATTATGGTACATCGTGTTGTTGTACATTATGGTACACCTTGTTCTGGTACATTATGGTATAATATACACCTTGTTCTGGTACATTATGGTACATCGTGTTGTTGTACATTATGGTACACCTTGTTCTGGTACATTATGGTACACCTTGTTCTGGTACATTATGGTACACCTTGTTCTGGTACATTATGGTACATCGTGTTGTTGTACATTATGGTACACCTTGTTCTGGTACATTATGGTACACCTTGTTCTGGTACATTATGGTACACCTTGTTCTGGTACATTATGGTACATCGTGTTGTTGTACATTATGGTACACCTTGTTCTGGTACATTATGGTACACCTTGTTCTGGTACATTATGGTACACCTTGTTCTGGTACATTATGGTATAACATACACCTTGTTCTGGTACATTATGGTACATCGTGTTGTTGTACATTATGGTACTCCTTGTTCTGGTACATTTTGTTTTCTTAAACCAGGGTAAGGGATTCCCCCTTGGGATTGAAAACATATCTGGTTCCCATTATATGCATTCCATAGGATGTACGAAGGGGAGAGTTCCTATACATACAGTGTTCAGACAAAGGGTTGCTGTAATGCTCTTTTCCATGAACGGTCCTTAAACAAAGGGTTACTGAATGCTGTAATGCTCTTTTCCATGACCGGTCCTTAAACAAAGGGTTACTGAATGCTGTAATGCTCTTTTCCATGACCGGTCCTTAAACAAAGGGTTACTGAATGCTGTAATGCTTTTTTCCATGACTGGTCCTTAAACAAAGGGTTACTGAATGCTGTAATGCTCTTTTCCATGACCGGTCCTTAAACAAAGGGTTACTGAATGCTATAATGCTCTTTTCCATGACCGGTCCTGAAACAAAGGGTTACTGAATGCTATAATGCTCTTTTCCATGATCGGT
>NC_059212.1:43106395-43113895 GCF_020615455.1 Coregonus clupeaformis | reverse complement strand
GTCTGTAGTCTGTAGTCTTATAACAATAGAACATATAGTCTGTAGTCTGTAGTCTTATAACAATAGAACATATAGTCTGTAGTCTGTAGTCTTATAACAATAGAACATATAGTCTGTAGTCTGTAGTCTTATAACAATAGAACATATAGTCTGTAGTCTGTAGTCTTATAACAATAGAACATATAGTCTGTAGTCTTATAACAATAGAACATATAGTCTGTAGTCTGTAGTCTTATAACAATAGAACATATAGTCTGTAGTCTGTAGTCTTATAACAATAGAACATGTAGTCTGTAGTCTGTAGTCTTATAACAATAGAACATATAGTCTGTAGTCTGTAGTCTTATAACAATATAACATATAGTCTGTAGTCTGTAGTCTTATAACAATAGAACATATAGTCTGTAGTCTGTAGTCTTATAACAATAGAACATATAGTTTGTAGTCTGTAGTCTTATAACAATAGAACATATAGTCTGTAGTCTGTAGTCTTATAACAATAGAACATATAGTCTGTAGTCTGTAGTCTTATAATAATAGAACATATAGTCTGTAGTCTTATAACAATAGAACATATAGTCTGTAGTCTGTAGTCTTATAACAATATAACATATAGTCTGTAGTCTGTAGTCTTATAACAATAGAACATGTAGTCTGTAGTCTGTAGTCTTATAACAATAGAACATATAGTCTGTAGTCTGTAGTCTTATAACAATATAACATATAGTCTGTAGTCTGTAGTCTTATAACAATAGAACATATAGTCTGTAGTCTGTAGTCTTATAACAATAGAACATATAGTTTGTAGTCTGTAGTCTTATAACAATAGAACATATAGTATGTAGTCTGTAGTCTTATAACAATAGAACATATAATCTGTAGTCTGTAGTCTTATAACAATAGAACATGTAGTCTGTAGTCTTATAACAATAGAACATATAGTCTGTAGTCTTATAACAATAGAACATATAGTCTGTAGTCTGTAGTCTTATAACAATAGAACATATAGTCTGTAGTCTGTAGTCTTATAACAATAGAACATATAGTCTGTAGTCTGTAGTCTTATAACAATAGAACATATAGTCTGTAGTCTGTAGTCTTATAACAATAGAACATATAGTCTGTAGTCTTATAACAATAGAACATATAGTCTGTAGTCTGTAGTCTTATAACAATAGAACATATAGTCTGTAGTCTGTAGTCTTATAACAATATAACATATAGTCTGTAGTCTGTAGTCTTATAACAATAGAACATGTAGTCTGTAGTCTGTAGTCTTATAACAATAGAACATATAGTCTGTAGTCTGTAGTCTTATAACAATAGAACATATAGTCTGTAGTCTGTAGTCTTATAACAATAGAACATATAGTCTGTAGTCTGTAGTCTTATAACAATAGAACATATAGTTTGTAGTCTGTAGTCTTATAACAATAGAACATATAGTCTGTAGTCTGTAGTCTTATAACAATAGAACATATAATCTGTAGTCTGTAGTCTTATAACAATAGAACATGTAGTCTGTAGTCTTATAACAATAGAACATATAGTCTGTAGTCTTATAACAATAGAACATATAGTCTGTAGTCTGTAGTCTTATAACAATAGAACATATAGTCTGTAGTCTGTAGTCTTATAACAATAGAACATATAGTCTGTAGTCTGTAGTCTTATAACAATAGAACATATAGTCTGTAGTCTGTAGTCTTATAACAATAGAACATAAAGTCTGTAGTCTTATAACAATAGAACATATAGTCTGTAGTCTGTAGTCTTATAACAATAGAACATATAGTCTGTAGTCTGTAGTCTTATAACAATAGAACATGTAGTCTGTAGTCTGTAGTCTTATAACAATAGAACATATAGTCTGTAGTCTGTAGTCTTATAACAATAGAACATATAGTCTGTAGTCTGTAGTCTTATAACAATAGAACATATAGTCTGTAGTCTGTAGTCTTATAACAATAGAACATATAGTTTGTAGTCTGTAGTCTTATAACAATAGAACATATAGTCTGTAGTCTGTAGTCTTATAACAATAGAACATATAGTCTGTAGTCTGTAGTCTTATAACAATAGAACATATAGTCTGTAGTCTTATAACAATAGAACATATAGTCTGTAGTCTGTAGTCTTATAACAATAGAACATATAGTCTGTAGTCTGTAGTCTTATAACAATACAACAGGTAGTCTGTAGTCTGTAGTCTTATAACAATAGAACATATAGTCTGTAGTCTGTAGTCTTATAACAATATAACATATAGTCTGTATTCTGTAGTCTTATAACAATAGAACATATAGTCTGTAGTCTGTAGTCTTATAACAATAGAACATATAGTTTGTAGTCTGTAGTCTTATAACAATAGAACATATAGTCTGTAGTCTTATAACAATAGAACATATAGTCTGTAGTCTGTAGTCTTATAACAATAGAACATATAGTCTAGTCTGTAGTCTTATAACAATAGAACATATAGTCTGTAGTCTGTAGTCTTATAACAATAGAACATATAGTCTGTAGTCTGTAGTCTTATAACAATAGAACATATAGTCTGTAGTCTGTAGTCTTATAACAATAGAACATTTAGTCTGTAGTCTTATAACAATAGAACATATAGTCTGTAGTCTGTAGTCTTATAACAATAGAACATATAGTCTGTAGTCTTATCACAATAGAACATATAGTCTGTAGTCTGTAGTCTTATAACAATAGAACATATAGTCTGTATTCTTATAACAATAGAACATATAGTCTGTAGTCTGTAGTCTTATAACAATAGAACATATAGTCTGTAGTCTTATAACAACAGAACATATAGTCTGTAGTCTGTAGTCTTATAACAATAGAACATATAGTGTGTAGTCTGTAGTCTTATAACAATAGAACATATAGTCTGTAGTCTTATAACAATAGAACATATAGTCTGTAGTCTGTAGTCTTATAACAATAGAACATATAGTCTGTAGTCTTATAACAATAGAACATATAGTCTGTAGTCTTATAACAATAGAACATATAGTCTGTAGTCTGTAGACTTATAACAATAGAACATATAGTCTGTAGTCTTATAACAATAGAACATATAGTCTGTAGTCTGTAGTCTTATAACAATAGAACATATAGTCTGTAGTCTTATAACAATAGAACATATAGTCTGTAGTCTTATAACAATAGAACATATAGTCTGTAGTCTGTAGTCTTATAACAATAGAACATGTAGTCTGTAGTCTGTAGTCTTATAACAATAGAACATATAGTCTGTAGTCTGTAGTCTTATAACAATAGAACATATAGTCTGTAGTCTGTAGTCTTATAACAATAGAACATATAGTCTGTAGTCTGTAGTCTTATAACAATAGAACATATAGTTTGTAGTCTGTAGTCTTATAACAATAGAACATATAGTCTGTAGTCTGTAGTCTTATAACAATAGAACATATAGTCTGTAGTCTTATAACAATAGAACATATAGTCTGTAGTCTGTAGTCTTATAACAATAGAACATATAGTCTGTAGTCTGTAGTCTTATAACAATAAAACATGTAGTCTGTAGTCTGTAGTCTTATAACAATAGAACATATAGTCTGTAGTCTGTAGTCTTATAACAATATAACATATAGTCTGTATTCTGTAGTCTTATAACAATAGAACATATAGTCTGTAGTCTGTAGTCTTATAACAATAGAACATATAGTTTGTAGTCTGTAGTCTTATAACAATAGAACATATAGTCTGTAGTCTTATAACAATAGAACATATAGTCTGTAGTCTGTAGTCTTATAACAATAGAACATATAGTCTGTAGTCTGTAGTCTTATAACAATAGAACATATAGTCTGTAGTCTGTAGTCTTATAACAATAGAACATATAGTCTGTAGTCTGTAGTCTTATAACAATAGAACATATAGTCTGTAGTCTGTAGTCTTATAACAATAGAACATTTAGTCTGTAGTCTTATAACAATAGAACATATAGTCTGTAGTCTGTAGTCTTATAACAATAGAACATATAGTCTGTAGTCTTATCACAATATAACATATAGTCTGTAGTCTGTAGTCTTATAACAATAGAACATATAGTCTGTATTCTTATAACAATAGAACATATAGTCTGTAGTCTGTAGTCTTATAACAATAGAACATATAGTCTGTAGTCTTATAACAATAGAACATATAGTCTGTAGTCTGTAGTCTTATAACAATAGAACATATAGTGTGTAGTCTGTAGTCTTATAACAATAGAACATATAGTCTGTAGTCTTATAACAATAGAACATATAGTCTGTAGTCTGTAGTCTTATAACAATAGAACATATAGTCTGTAGTCTTATAACAATAGAACATATAGTCTGTAGTCTTATAACAATAGAACATATAGTCTGTAGTCTGTAGACTTATAACAATAGAACATATAGTCTGTAGTCTTATAACAATAGAACATATAGTCTGTAGTCTGTAGTCTTATAACAATAGAACATATAGTCTGTAGTCTTATAACAATAGAACATATAGTCTGTAGTCTTATAACAATAGAACATATAGTCTGTAGTCTGTAGTCTTGTAACAATAGAACATATAGTCTGTAGTCTGTAGTCTTATAACAATATAACATATAATCTGTAGTCTGTAGTCTTATAACAATAGAACATATAGTCTGTAGTCTGTAGTCTTATAACAATAGAACATATAGTCTGTATTTTGTAGTCTTATAACAATAGAACATATAGTATGTAGTCTGTAGTCTTATAACAATAGAACATATAGTCTGTAGTCTTATAACAATAGAACATATAGTCTGTAGTCTTATAACAATAGAACATATAGTCTGTAGTCTGTAGTCTTATAACAATAGAACATATAGTCTGTAGTCTGTAGTCGTATAACAATAGAACATTTAGTCTGTAGTCTTATAACAATAGAACATATAGTCTGTAGTCTGTAGTCTTATAACAATAGAACATATAGTCTGTAGTCTTATCACAATAGAACATATAGTCTGTAGTCTGTAGTCTTATAACAATAGAACATATAGTCTGTATTCTTATAACAATAGAACATATAGTCTGTAGTCTGTAGTCTTATAACAATAGAACATATAGTCTGTAGTCTTATAACAATAGAACATATAGTCTGTAGTCTTATAACAATAGAACATATAGTCTGTAGTCTGTAGTCTTATAACAATAGAACATATAGTCTGTAGTCTTATAACAATAGAACATATAGTCTGTAGTCTGTAGTCTTATAACAATAGAACATATAGTCTGTAGTCTTATAACAATAGAACATATAGTCTGTAGTCTTATAACAATAGAATATATAGTCTGTAGTCTGTAGTCTTATAACAATAGAACATATAGTCTGTAGTATGTAGTCTTATAACAATAGAACATATAGTCTGTAGTCTGTAGTCTTATGACAATAGAACATATAGTCTGTAGTCTTATATCAATAGAACATATAGTCTGTAGTCTGTAGTCTTATAACAATAGAACATATAGTCTGTAGTCTGTAGTCTTATAACAATAGAACATATCGTATGTAGTCTGTAGTCTTATAACAATAGAACATATAGTCTGTAGTCTGTAGTCTTATAACAATAGAACATATAGTCTGTAGTCTGTAGTTTTATAACAATAGAACATATAGTCTGTAGTCTGTAGTCTTATAACAATAGAACATATAGTCTGTAGTCTGTAGTCTTATAACAATAGAACATATAGTCTGTAGTCTGTAGTCTTATAACAATAGAACATATAGTCTGTAGTCTTATAACAATATAACATATAGTCTGTAGTCTTATAACAATAGAACATATAGTCTGTAGTCTGTAGTCTTATAACAATAGAACATATAGTCTGTAGTCTGTAGTCTTATAACAATAGAACCTATAGTCTGTAGTCTTATAACAATAGAACATATAGTCTGTAGTCTGTAGTCTTATAACAATAGAACATATAGTCTGTAGTCTGTAGTCTTATAACAATAGAACATATAGTCTGTAGTCTTATAACAATAGAACATATAGTCTGTAGTCTTATAACAATATAACATATAGTCTGTAGTCTGTAGTCTTATAACAATAGAACATATAGTCTGTAGTCTGTAGTCTTATAACAATAGAACATATAGTCTGTAGTCTTATAACAATAGAACATATAGTCTGTAGTCTTATAACAATAGAACATATAGTCTGTAGTCTGTAGTCTTATAACAATATAACATATAGTCTGTAGTCTGTAGTCTTATAACAATAGAACATATAGTCTGTAGTCTGTAGTCTTATAACAATAGAACATATAGTATGTAGTCTGTAGTCTTATAACAATAGAACATATAGTCTGTAGTCTGTAGTCTTATAACAATAGAACATATAGTCTGTAGTCTGTAGTCTTATAACAATAGAACATATAGTCTGTAGTCTTGTAACAATAGAACATATAGTCTGTAGTATTATAACAATAGAACATATAGTCTGTAGTCTTATAACAATAGAACATATAGTCTGTAGTCTTATAACAATAGAACATATAGTCTGTAGTCTGTAGTCTTATAACAATAGAACATATAGTCTGTAGTCTTATAACAATAGAACATATAGTCTGTAGTCTGTAGTCTTATAACAATAGAACATATAGTCTGTAGTCTGTAGTCTTATAACAATAGAACATATAGTCTGTAGTCTGTAGTCTTATAACAATAGAACATATAGTCTGTAGTCTGTAGTCTTATAACAATAGAACATATAGTCTGTAGTCTTGTAACAATAGAACATATAGTCTGTAGTCTGTAGTCTTATAACAATAGAACATATAGTCTGTAGTATTATAACAATAGAACATATAGTCTGTAGTCTTATAACAATAGAACATATAGTCTGTAGTCTTATAACAATAGAACATATAGTCTGTAGTCTGTAGTCTTATAACAATAGAACATATAGTCTGTAGTCTTATAACAATAGAACATATAGTCTGTAGTCTGTAGTCTTATAACAATAGAACATATAGTCTGTAGTATGTAGTCTTATAACAATAGAACATATAGTCTGTAGTCTGTAGTCTTATAACAATAGAACATATAGTCTGTAGTCTGTAGTCTTATAACAATAGAACATATAGTCTGTAGTCTGTAGTCTTATAACAACAGAACATATAGTCTGTAGTCTGTAGTCTTATAACAATAGAACATATAGTCTGTAGTCTGTAGTCTTATAACAATAGAACATATAGTCTGTAGTCTGTAGTCTTTTAACAATAGAACATGTAGTCTGTAGTCTGTAGTCTTATAACAATAGAACATATAGTCTGTAGTCTGTGGTCTTATAACAATAGAACATATAGTCTGTAGTCTGTAGTCTTATAACAATATAACATATAGTCTGTAGTCTGTAGTCTTATAACAATATAACATATAGTCTGTAGTCTTATAACAATAGAACATGTAGTCTGTAGTCGTATAACAATAGAACATATAGTCTGTAGTCTTATAACA
>NC_059212.1:43096395-43101395 GCF_020615455.1 Coregonus clupeaformis | reverse complement strand
CTTGCTATTGAGAAAGGCCGCCGTAGGCAGACCTGGCTCTCAAGAGAAGACAGGCTATGTGCACACTGCCCACAAAATGAGGTGGAAACTGAGCTGCACTTCCTAACCTCCTGCCAAATGTATGACCATATTAGAGACACATATTTCCCTCAGATTACAGTGATCCACAAAGAATTTGAAAACAAACCCAATTTTGATAAACTCCCTTATCTACTGGGTGAAAAACCACAGTGTGCCATCACAGCTGCAAGATTTGTGACCTGTTGCCACAAGAAAAGGGCAACCAGTGAAGAACAAACACCATTGTAAATACAACCCATATTTATGTTTATTTATTTTCCCATTTGTGCGTTAACTATTTGCACATTGTTACAACACTGTATATATACATAATATGACATTTGAAATGTCTTTATTCTTTTGAAACTTCTGAGTGTAATGTTTACTGTCACGGTTCAGACAGACGACAAGAGGACCACAATTGCGTCACACCAGAAAGTTTATTAAAACTTAAGGGAAAAGGGAAGTAGGGAGTGAGTGAAGGCTCCAGGGGTTATCCCGTCCAATGTGCTGGGTCTGTGCCCCCCCCCAGTGGCAGCGATGCGTCCGATGACGCCGGTGGTTGGTGGTCCAGAAGTCCTGGGGGGGGAGGAAACACAGACACAACGGGGCGGATGAAACAAGGCAGAAGTACAGTTCAAGGGAAATCCAAATACGTTGTAGCAAGGCAGAAGGCTGGTCAGAGTTACCGGGGTCGAAGAGTAGTCAGGAGTCGTAATGGCAGAGAGCAGGTCTGGTTTTCCTGGGGCAGAAGAGTATCCAAGAATCAGGCAGGTCCGGGGTCACAAAACAAGGGTGAGCCAGAAGCGCGAGCACACAGGTTCCGGGTGTGAGCTTTGCAGACGATCTGACAAAGGAGAGCTGAAAGACGGGACTTTAAATACTGGGAGAGGTTAGTGGGTAATGCAGCGCAGCTGGCAGAGTAATTAGAGCCGAGCAGAGCAGGAACAGGTGGAGCTCGTTAGGCTGAGTAGAGAGAGAGAGATGAGCAGAGTGGAAGATAGTGGAAACACATTAAGGTGGTAACCCGGTGGAGTGAGAGGGCTCATGACAGAACCCCCCAAGGGACGGCCCCAGAAGTCCCAAGAGCAACACCACGCCGGGCGGGAGGAGGGGAGCCGGAGGAGGGCTAGAACTCCTCCGAACGGTCCGAGCGAACGCCCTCATCCTCGGAGGAAGCCGGAGGGCCGTGGTCGGGAGATGGGACAGGTCCCGAGACAGGATCAGGCACAGGACAGGAAGCCGAGCGGGCAGGACGGTTAGGGATCCCTCTGGGGCGGCCCCACGGATTGCAGGTTGATCAGGATGCCGTTGGTGGAAGGCGGTGATGAGAGTCCTATCCACAATCCGACTAGCTGGCACCCAGGTCCTCTCCTCAGGTCCATAGCCCTCCCAGTCAATGAGGTACTGGAGACCCCTACCCCTCCGTCTGGACCGAAGCAGGCGGCGGACGGTGTAAACCAGACCACCATCGACGAGCCGTGGAGGAGGAGGACAAGGCGCAGCAGGGACCAGCGGACTCTCATGAATGGGCTTAACCTTAGACACATGGAAAGTGGGGTGCACCCTCATGGAATTAGGCAGTTGGAGCCGGACAGCAGTTGGGCTAATCACTCTTATGATAGGGAATGGGCCAATGAACCGAGGTGCCAACTTCTGCGACTCCACCCTGAGTGGCAGGTTCCTTGATGACAACCACACCCTTTGACCAACATGGTAGGTGGGAGCAGGGATTCTCCGACGGTTGGCCCCGGTAGTGTAGCTGGCAACGGATCTGAGAAGTGTGGCTCGGGCCTGTGACCAGGTGCGGCGACATCGACGGGCAAACGCAAGTGCAGATGGGCAAGTAACCTCCCCTTCCTGACTGGCAAATAGAGGAGGCTGGTATCCATAAACACATTGGAAAGGGGACATACCGATGGCAGAGCAGGTCAGAGAATTGTGTGCGTACTCCACCCATGTCAATTGCTGCGACCAGGAGTGGGGGTTGCGTGAAGTCATGCATCGCAGTGCCTTCTCGAGCTCCTGATTTGCCCGCTCTGACTGCCCATTGGATTGGGGATGGAATCCGGAAGTCAGACTGACTGTGGCTCCCAGCAGGTGACAGAACTCCTTCCAAAAAGCGGAGGAGAATTGTGGACCACGGTCAGAAACTACATCCTTTGGCAGTCCGTGGATCCGGAAGACGTGTTCCAGGACCACCTGGGCGGTCTCCCTTGGCGGTTGGGAGCTTGGGGAGGGGAATGAAGTGTGCCATCTTGCTGAATCGGTCAACTATGGTGAGAATGACGGTCTTGCCCCTTGAAGGGGGCAGCCCCGTGACAAAGTCAAGGGCGATGTGAGACCAGGGACGTCTGGGCACCGGCAGGGGCTGCAGCAATCCGGCTGGGGGCTGGCAGGACGACTTGTGTTGGTTGCAGATGGGGCAGGCTTGGACGAATTCCCGTACATCCTTTCTCAGCGCGGGCCACCAGAACCTCTGGGCGAGCAGGTTGTAAGTGCGGGTGGAGCCCGGGTGACACGCTAGGCGGGAGTCATGTCCCCACTGAACGACCTGGGACCTTAGGTTTTCGGGGACAAAAAGGCGGTCAGCTGGGCAAGTGCTGGGACCGGGCTGGTTACGGAGAGCTTCCAGCACCTGTTCCTCAACAGCCCAGGTCAGAGCTGCTACGATGCAGGGACTTGGCAGAATCGACACAGGATCCTTGGAGGGGTTGTCATCCTTCTGGAATTGACGGGAGAGGGCGTCTGGCTTGGTGTTGCGTGATCCAGGCCGGTATGACAGAGTGAAATTAAACCTGGTGAAGAACAGGGCCCAGCGGGACTGCCTGGAGTTCAACCGTTTGGCCGTGCGGATGTACTCCAAGTTCTTATGATCGGTCCAAACGAGAAATGGAATGGTGGACCCCTCCAGCCAGTGACGCCACTCCTCCAAGGCAAGCTTCACAGCCAGCAGCTCTCGGTTCCCTATGTCGTAATTGCACTCAGAGGGGGACAACCGACGTGAGAAAAAGGCACAGGGATGGAGCTTCCTATCCTCCGCAGCCCACTGAGAAATCACAGCACCAACTCCCACATCCGAGGCGTCCACCTCCACAATGAATTGCCGGTCCACGTCAGGCATCTGGAGGATGGGAGCGGAGGTGAACCTTACCTGAGGGTACTGAAGGCCTTGTCGGCTGCTGGGGTCCAGGTGAAGGGTTGCTTGGTGCTGGTTAGAGCAGTGAGAGGGGCAGCAACGGTACTGTAGTTCCGGATAAACTTTCTATAGAAGTTAGCAAACCCCAGAAACTGTTGCAGCTTCTTTCTGTTCTCCGGAACTGGCCATGACGTGACTGCTGATACTTTGGCAGGATCCATTTGGATACTTCCCTCTGCCACTATGTACCCCAGGAAGGCCACTGTCTTGACGTGAAACTCACATTTCTCTGCCTTGGCGTGAGGGGAATTCTCCAGAAGACGATGAAGGACTTGCTGGACATGGCGGGTGTGTTCAGACAGGTTTCTGGAGTAGATTAAGATGTCATCCAGGTAAACGAAGACAAACTTGTTTAACATGTCCCGCAGTACATCATTCACTAGAGCCTGGAACACAGCAGGAGCATTGGTGAGGCCAAAAGGCATAACCAGATACTCGTAGTGGCCTGTTGGTGTATTGAATGCGGTCTTCCATTCATCTCCCTCCCGGATCCGCACTAGGTGGTAAAGCGTTTCTGAGATCCAACTTGGTAAAAACAGTGGCTCCCTGGAGCAACTCAAAAGCAGAGGTGAGCAGAGGGAGAGGGTAACGGTTTTTCACTGTGATGTCGTTGAGTCCCCTGTAGTCGATGCAGGGGCGAAGAGATCCGTCCCTCTTCCCCACAAAGAAGAAGCCAGCACCAGCCGGAGATGAAGATGAACGGATCAATCCTGTGGACAGAGAGTCATTGA
Organism: Coregonus clupeaformis; assembly: GCF_020615455.1. Lineage (NCBI taxonomy): Eukaryota > Metazoa > Chordata > Actinopteri > Salmoniformes > Salmonidae > Coregonus > Coregonus clupeaformis. Next base: position 43,097,405 of record NC_059212.1, on the reverse strand, counting down.
TGTAGTCCTCCATGGACCTTCTTTCAGGAGCAGACAATGAATAAAGACGGCCCCTTGGAGGGGCTGTTCCAGGGAGGAGGTCGATGGCACAGTCGTACGGGTCGGTGAGGGGGGCAGAGATGTGGCTCTTGCTTTGTTAAACACTTCTCTGAGACCATGGTAGCATTCTGGGACATGGGAGAGGTCAGGGGGCGGAGTTAGTAGGTACTGGCCGAGGGGGTAGTGCGGCAGCAAGCAGGCAGGTTCGGTGGCAGTCCTCTCCCCACTCCCTGATCACCCCGGTCACCCAGTCGAGCTGAGGGTTGTGCCGGCGGAGCCATGGGTAACCCAGGATGAGGGGTTGGCCTGGAGAGGGGAGCAGGTGAAACTGGATAGTCTCTTGATGGTTTCGGACAGACCCATCAAGACCGGGGCCGTGACATGAGTGACCGATCCGAGTAAGTGTCCGTCCAGTGCCCGGGCAGGAATAGGAGGTGTCAAACGGAGGTTCTCCAGTCCCAGTTGGCGTGCCAGCTTGATGTCCATTATGTTGGCTTCGGCGCCAGAATCCACCAGAGCAGCCAGGGTGTGAGTAGAGTCAGAGAGGCGGAGGTGAACTTGCAGCAAGGGTTTGCGGTCGGAGGACTGGATGGTCATTGAGCTCAACCGGACTCCCCCTATGCCCGGTGAGCTTCGGCTTTTAAAGGGCAGGTTACCACACGATGTCCATCACCTCCACAATAGAGGCAGAGGTTTGAGGTGAAGCGGCGCTGGCGCTCTGCAGGAGTGAGAGAGGCTCGCCCAATCTCCATAGGCTCAGACTGATCAAGCTGACTTGGGTGAGTGGCAGTAGCTGACAGGAGCCCAGTCGGATCTCTCCGAATGCCGGTAGTTGGTGGACCTTGGCGCCCCCTCTCACGACGACGGGTCTGTATCCTTCTGTCGATCCGGACAGTCAGTGCGATGGCTTCATCAAGAGTGGAAGGCAGTTCATGGGAGACCAACTCGTCCCTTGATATAGTCAGCCAAGC
>NC_059212.1:43076395-43091395 GCF_020615455.1 Coregonus clupeaformis | reverse complement strand
CATATTTTATTTATTTTATTCTACAATGTAAAAAATAGTAAAAAATAAAGACAAACCCTTGAATGAGAACCTTTTGACTGGTAGTGTGTATAACTGGTATATATATACTGTACATTCATATAACTGTTATCTAAATAACTGTTATCCTTATAAGTGTTATCTATGTAACTGTTATCTATATATATTGTACATCTATATAACTGTTATCTATGTAACTGTTATCTATATATATTGTACATCTATATAACTGTTATCTATATAACTGTTATCTACAGGAATGTGAGATTCTGGATATCATCATGAAGCTTTGCTGTAAGTTCTCCTCCCACACACCCACACACACACACACACACACACACACACACACACACACACACACACACACACACACACACACACACACACACACACAGAGAAACTCAGACACACTGGAATGACTTACATTGTGTTTTGTTTCCTACAGCGTGCTGTGGTGAGTCCACCCCATCATCTCATTGGCCTCTGAGTTCATCTTATAGCTCTCCAATCACCATTACGCCCATGCTCTGTCTGTCTGTCTTTTTTTTATTTTATTTTTATTTCACCTTTATTTAACCAGGTAAACCAGTTGAGAACAAGTTCTCATTTACAACTGCGACCTGGCCAAGATAAAGCATAGCAGTGCGATAAAAACAACAACACAGAGTTACATATGGGGTAAAACAAAACAAAAATCAAAAAAATACAACAGAAATACAATTAATATACAGTGTGCAAATTTAGCAAGTTATGGAGGTAAGGCAATAAAATAGGCTATAGTGCAAAATAATTACAATTTAGTATTAACACTGGAATGATGTGCAAGAGATGATGTGCAAATAGAGATACTGGGGGTACAGATGAGCAAAATAAATAACAATATAGGGATGAGGTAGTTGGGCGGGCTAATTTCAGATGGGCTGTGTACAGGTGCAGTGATCGGTAAGGTGCTCTGACAACTGATGCCTAAAGTTAGTGAGGGAGATAAGCGTCTCAGCTTCAGAGATTTTTGCAGTTTGTTCCAGTCATTGGCAGCAGAGAACTGGAAGGAATTGCGGCCAAAGGAGGTGTTGGCTTTGGGGGATGACCAGTGAGATATACCCCGCTGGAGCGCAGACTACGGGTGGGTGTTGCTATGGTGACCAATGAGCTAAGATAAGGCGGGGATTTGCCTAGCAGTGATTTATAGATGGCCTGGAGCCAGTGGGTTTGGCGACGAATATGTAGTGAGGACCAGCCAACAAGAGCGTACAGGTCACAGTGGTGGGTATTATATGGGGCTTTGGAGACAAAACGGATGGCACTGTGATAGACAACATCCAATTTGCTGAGTAGAGTGTTGGAGGCTATTTTGTAAATGACATCGCCGAAGTCAAGGATCGGTAGGATAGTCAGTTTTACAAGGGCATGTTTGGCAGCATGAGTGAAGGAGGCTTTGTTGCGAAATAGGAAACCGATTCTAGATTTAACTTTGGATTGGAGATTCTTAATGTGAGTCTGGAAGGAGAGTTTACAGTCTAACCAGACACCTAGATATTTGTAGTTGTCCACGTACTCTAGGTCAGACCCGTCTAGAGTAGTGATTCTAGTCGGGTGGGCGGGTGCAAGCAGCGTTCGGTTGAAGAGCATGCATTTTGTTTTACTAGTGTTTAAGAGCAGTTGGAGGCTACTGAAGGAGTGTTGTATGGAATTGAAGCTCGTTTGGAGGTTTGTTAACACAGTGTCCAATGAAGGGCCAGATGTATACAAAATGGTGTCGTCTGCGTAGAGGTGGATCTGAGAGTCACCAGCAGCAAGAGCGACGTCATTGATATACACAGAGAAAAGAGTTGGCCCAAGAATTGAACCCTGTGGCACCCCCATAGAGAACTGCCATAGGTCCAGACAACAGGCCCTCCGATTTGACACATTGAACTCTATCTGAGAAGTAGTTGGTGAACCAGGCGAGGCAGTCATTAGAGAAACCAAGGCTATTTAGTCTGCCAATAAGAATGCGGTGGTTGACAGAGTCGAAAGCCTTGGCCAGGTCAATGAAAACGGCTGCACAGTACTGTCTATTATCGATCGCGTTATAATATCATTTAGGACCTTGAGCGTGGCTGAAGTGCACCCATGACCAGCTCGAAACCGGATTGCATAGCAGAGAAGGTACGGTGGGATTCGAAATGGTTGGTGATCTGTTTGTTGACTTGGCTTTCAAAAACTTTTGAAAGGCAGGGCAGGATGGATATGGGTCTGTAACAGTTTGGATCTAGAGTGTCACCCCCCTTTGAAGAGGGGGATGACCGCGGCAGCTTTCCAATCTCTGGGGATCTCAGACGTTACGAAAGAGAGGTTGAACAGGCTAGTAATAGGGGTTGCGACAATTTCGGCTAGTTTTAGAAAGAAAGGGTCCAGATTGTCTAGTCCAGATGATTTGTAGGGGTCCAGATTTTGCAGCTCTTTTAGAACATCAGCTGTCTGGATTTGTGTGAAGGAGAAGCGGGGGGCATGGGCAAGTTGCAGCGGAGGGTGCAGAGCTGGTGGCCGGGGTAGTGGTAGCCAGGTGGAAAGCATGGCCAGCCGTAGCAAAATGCTTGTTGAAATTCTCGATTATTGTAGATTTATCGGTGGTGATAGTGTTTCCTAGCCTCAGTGCAGTGGGCAGCTGGGAGGAAGTGCTCTTATTTTCCATGGACTTTACAGTGTCCCAAAACTTTTTGGAGTTAGTGCTACAGGATGCAAATTTCTGTTTGAAAAAAGTTAGCCTTTGCTTTCCTAACTGCTTGTGTATATTGGTTCCTAACTTCCCTGAAAAGTTGCATATCACGGGGCTATTTGATGCTAATGCAGTACGCCACAGGATGTTTTTGTGCTGGTCAAGGGCAGTCAAGTCTGAGGAGAACCAGGGGCTGTATCTGTTCTTAGTTCTGTATTTTTGAATGGGGCATGTCTATTTAAGATTGAGAGGAAATTACTTTTAAAGAACAACCAGGCATCCTCTACTGACGGAATGAGATCTATATCCATCCAGGATACCTGGGCCAGGTCAATTAGGAAGGCCTGCTCGCTGAAGTGTTTTTGGGAGCGTTTGACAGTGATGAGGGGTGGTCGTTTGACCGCGGACCCGTTACGGACGCAGGCAATAAGGCAGTGATCGCTGAGATCCTGGTTGAAGACAGCGGAGGTGTATTTAGAGGGTAAGTTAGTCAGGATGATATCTATGAGGGTACCCATGTTTACGGATTTAGGGTTGTACCTGGTAGGTTCGTTGATAATTTGCGTGAGTCTAATGTCTGTCTGTCTAATGTCTGTCTGTCTAATGTCTGTCTGTCTAATGTGTCTGTCTGTCTAATGTCTGTCTGTCTAATGTGTCTGTCTGTCTAATGTGTCTGTCTGTCTAATGTCTGTCTGTCTAATGTCTGTCTGTCTAATGTGTCTGTCTGTCTAATGTCTGTCTGTCTAATGTGTCTGTCTGTCTAATGTCTGTCTGTCTAATGTCTGTCTGTCTAATGTCTGTCTGTCTAATGTCTGTCTGTCTAATGTGTCTGTCTGTCTAATGTCTGTCTGTCTAATGTGTCTGTCTGTCTAATGTGTCTGTCTGTCTAATGTCTGTCTGTCTAATGTCTGTCTGTCTAATGTCTGTCTGTCTAATGTGTCTGTCTGTCTAATGTCTGTCTGTCTAATGTCTGTCTGTCTAATGTCTGTCTGTCTAATGTGTCTGTCTAATGTCTGTCTGTCTAATGTGTCTGTCTGTCTAATGTCTGTCTGTCTAATGTGTCTGTCTGTCTAATGTCTGTCTGTCTAATGTCTGTCTGTCTAATGTGTCTGTCTGTCTAATGTCTGTCTGTCTAATGTGTCTGTCTGTCTAATGTCTGTCTGTCTAATGTCTGTCTGTCTAATGTGTCTGTCTGTCTAATGTCTGTCTGTCTAATGTCTGTCTGTCTAATGTCTGTCTGTCTAATGTGTCTGTCTGTCTAATGTCTGTATGTCTAATGTCTGTCTGTTTGTCTGTCTAATGTGTCTGTCTGTCTAATGTCTGTCTGTCTAATGTCTGTCTGTCTAATGTCTGTCTGTCTAATATGTCTGTCTGTCTAATGTGTCTGTCTGTCTAATGTGTCTGTCTGTCTGTCTGTCTGTCTGTCTGTCTGTCTGTCTGTATGTCTGTCTGTCTAATGTCTGTCTGTCTAATGTCTGTCTGTCCAATGTGTCTGTCTAATGTGTCTGTCTGTCTAATGTGTCTGTCTGTCTAATGTGTCTGTCTGTCTAATGTGTCTGTCTGTCTGTCCTGATAGAGTGTAAGTGTGGGCCTCTGGACCTGGCGTTCATCGTGGACAGTTCTGAGAGTATCGGCTCCACTAACTTCGCTCTGGCTAAAGACTTCATCATCACTGTCATAGACCGCCTTATGAAGGACCAGCAAGTCCGCGTGAGTAACACACACACACACACACACACACACACACACACACACACACACACACACACACACACACACACACACACACACACACACACACACACACACACACACACACACACACTCACACACACACACACACACACACACACACACACACACACACACACACTCACACAAGTCTGTGTGAGACCTATTTTAAAAATGTACTTTTACTAATACTTTATTTGAATCAACAAATCACATTACAGTCAAGAAGGATTTAAACATTTGAAAGATCACAGATACATGTACACAAAAAAAAAAACTTGTTCTCCAAACAGCCAGGCTGCTCGTGGCAGCTGACACAGAGCAGGACCTTGCCTTGGTCCTAGGCAGACCTGCTATCTGAAGGCCACGTGCTGTCAGCCTGTGTATGTGACAGAGACCAGGGCTCTACGCTGACATTTTTTACAAGTTGAAAATGTAGATGCACAAAAAGAAATTTAGGAGCACAATGAAAGTATTTGAGGGTGTTTTAATGTAGCTCAGCTGGTAGAGCAGAGACCTGGCTGGTAGAGCAGAGACCTGGCTGGTAGAGCAGAGACCTGGCTGGTAGAGCAGAGACCTGGCCGTGTGGTGCCAGGGTGGTCCTCTGTAGCTCAGCTGGTAGAGCAGAGACCTGGCCGTGTGGCGCTTGGTCCTCTGTAGCTCAGCTGGTAGAGCACGGCGCTTGGTCCTCTGTAGCTCAGCTGGTAGAGCACGGCGCTTGGTCCTCTGTAGCTCAGCTGGTAGAGCACGGCGCTTGTAACGCCAGGGTAGTGGGTTCGATCCCCGGGACCACCCATACGTAAAAATGTATGCACACATGACTGTAAGTCGCTTTGGATAAAAGTGTCTGCTAAATGGCTTATTATTATTATTATTATTATTATTATTATTAAATTAATAAAAGTTAATGAATAAAAAAATGTGGGGTTTTCCAGGGGCGCAACTCTCACTGGGGACGGGGGGAATGTCCCCCCCACATTCTGAAATTGCAGTTTTATCATTGGAATGTGATATAAAATGTGGCGACGGCATGCTTTAGGACCATGCGGACGCCTCCGAGCGGTTGGGGAGGCATGCTTTAGGACCATGCGGACGCCTCCGAGCGGTTGGGGAGGCATGCTTTAGGACCATGTGGACGCCTCCGAGCGGTTGGGGAGGCATGCTTTAGGACCATGCGGAACCTCCGAGCGGTCGGGGAGGCATGCTTTAGGACCATGCGGACGCCTCCGAGCGGTCGGGGAGGCATGCTTTAGGACCATGCGGACGCCTCCGAGCGGTCGGGGAGGCATGCTTTAGGACCATGGGGACGCCTCCGAGCGGTTGGGCCATGGGGACGCCTCCGAGCGGTCGGGGAGGCATGCTTTAGGAGTGTTTCTCCGACTGAAAAAAAGAAACTAAATAAATAAATTATGTCCCCCCCCACTTCTAAAACCAAATTATGTCGTCCCCCCCCCACTTCTAAAACCAAAGTTGCGCCCCTGGGGTGTTCTATGCTCAATAAAGCACAATGTACCCTAAAATAGTTTAGTCACTTTGTTGAGACAAACATTTTCAGCTGCCCCTTTAAGGGCGGGAGGTTGCCATGGTAACATTGAAACTCACATGTCTGTGAGTGAGACTGAATCTCCTGTTGTCTTCGCTAGCGCTTGAAGCACACTCAAACTAACATTTAAAAACAACCAAGTGTGTGAACAAAACTATGTAAATAGCCAAGAAACACGAGGACAAAGTCTCACTTTAGTAGACTTTCAGGTAAATTCGACCAACTTCAATGCCTGTGCTGTGGGCTTCTAAAATTGAAACTTTCAGCACTTCACTTCCCTGCACAGCCCCCACAGTCATAAACCCCGGTCATTTCTACAATTTCTCTAATTAAAATTGTATTTTAAACCAAACCCTAATCTTAACCCTAACCTTAACCACACTGCTGACCTTATGCCTAACCCAAACCTGAAATTAAGACCAAAAAGCTTTTTGTGGCCAATTTTGACTTTGTGGCTGTGGAATCTGACTTTGTGGCTGTGGAATCTGACTTTCTGACTGTGGAATCTGACTTTGTGGCTGGGAAATATGACTTTGTGGCTGTGGAATATGACTTTGTGGCTGTGGAATCTGACTTTGTGGCTGTGGAATCTGACTTTCTGACTGTGGAATCTGACTTTGTGGCTGTGGAATTTGACTTTGTGGCTGAGGAATCTGACTTTCTGACTGTGGAATCTAACTTTGTGGCTGTGGAATCTGACTTTGTGGCTGAGAAATTTGACTTTGTGGCTGTGGAATCTGACTTTGTGGCTGTGGAATCTGACTTTGTGGCTGTGGAATCTGACTTTGTGGCTGAGAAATTTGACTTTGTGGCTGTGGAATCTGACTTTGTGGCTGTGGAATCTGACTTTGTGGCTGTGGAATCTGACTTTGTGGCTGTGGAATCTGACTTTGTGGCTGTGGAAGCCAGTGAAACCCAGACATCCAGACTGTTGCTGCACAAGGTGGCAGGTAGCTTAGTGGTTATCTCCCAGTCTGATGATGTTTTTTTTAGGTGGTATATGGGATTCGTATTTTTTTGTGCGCTTACCAGAGTATGAAAGTCTTTGGAAATAGCTACGGCAGCAATCTATTTTGCTATACATTTTACTTGCACATGTGCTCATACTTGACTTTTGCAGACACATTTTTTATGAGTTGCCCCCAGTAACCCTGTCTGTCCTGTCTTGTGTGTAGTTTGGTGTTAATGAGTCCAGGGTGGGCGTGGTGCAGTACAGTGGAGATGGAGCCCAGGAGGCCGTCAGGCTGGGAGATACCAACATTAACACACTCACTGAGCTCAAACAGTAAGTACACACACACTCAAATACACACACACACTCACTGAGCTCAAACAGTAAGTACACACACACTCAAACACACACACACACTCACTGAGCTCAAACAGTAAGTACACACACACTCAAACACACACACACACTCACTGAGCTCAAACAGTAAGTACACACACACTCAAACACACACACACACACTCACTGAGCTCAAACAGTAAGTACACACACACTCAAACACACACACACACACTCACTGAGCTCAAACAGTAAGTACACACACACTCAAACACACACACACACACACACTGAGCTCAAACAGTAAGTACACACACACTCAAACACACACACACACTCACTGAGCTCAAACAGTAAGTACACACACACTCAAACACACACACACACACTCACTGAGCTCAAACAGTAAGTACACACACACTCAAACACACACACACACACTCACTGAGCTCAAACAGTAAGTACACACACACTCAAACACACTCACACACACTCACTGAGCTCAAACAGTAAGTACACACACACTCAAACACACACACACACACTCACTGAGCTCAAACAGTAAGTACACACACACTCAAACACACACACACACACTCACTGAGCTCAAACAGTAAGTACACACACACTCAAACACACACACACACACACTGAGCTCAAACAGTAAGTACACACACACTCAAACACACACACACACACACACACTCACTGAGCTCAAACAGTAAGTACACACACACACTCAAACACACACACACACACACTCACTGAGCTCAAACAGTAAGTACACACACACACTCAAACACACACACACACACACTCACTGAGCTCAAACAGTAAGTACACACACACACTCAAACACACACACACACACACACACACACTCACTGAGCTCAAACAGTAAGTACACACACACTCAAACACACACACACACACACTCACTGAGCTCAAACAGTAAGTACACACACACACACACACACACACACACACAGACACCCAATCAACACCCTGTGTGTGTGTGTGTGTGTATGTGTGTGTGTGTGTGTGTGTGTGTGTGTGTGTGTGTGTGTGTGTCTGTGTGTGTGTGTCTGTGTGTGTGTGTCTGTGTGTGTGTGTGTGTGTGTGTGTGTGTGTGTGTGTGTGTGTGTGTGTGTGTCTGTGTGTGTGTAGGGCAGTGCGGGACCTGCGCTGGCTGGCTGAGGCCACCTATACAGGGGAGGCTCTGCAGTTTTCTCTGACCAACATGATTGACCGTCTGAAGCAGGAGAACCGCGTGGTCCTAGTGCTCACTGACGGACGCTCTGATATCACCAGAGATATAACACCGCTCACTACACTCTGTGGAAAGGGCATCAAGGTAAGGGACAACACTCTGTGGGAAGAACATCAAGGTAAGGGACAACACTCTGTGGGAAGAACATCAAGGTAAGGGACAACACTCTGTGGGAAGAACATCAAGGTAAAGGACAACACTCTGTGGGAAGAACATCAAGGTAAGGGACAACACTCTGTGGGAAGAACATCAAGGTAAAGGACAACACTCTGTGGGAAGAACATCAAGGTAAGGGACAACACTCTGTGGGAAGAACATCAAGGTAAGGGACAAAACTCTGTGGGAAGAACATCAAGGTAAGGGACAACACTCTGTGGGAAACCTCTCCGCTTGCCTCATACCAGTAACTGGGTGCTATGCAGTTATTTCCAGTAACTGGGTGCTATGCAGTTATTTCCAGTAACTGGGTGCTATGCAGTTATTTCCAGTAACTGGGTGCTATGCAGTTATTTCCAGTAACTGGGTGCTATGCAGTTATTACCAGTAACTGGGTGCTATGCAGTTATTTCCAGTAACTGGGTGCTATGCAGTTATTTCCAGTAACTGGGTGCTATGCAGTTATTTCCAGTAACTGGGTGCTATGCAGTTATTTCCAGTAACTGGGTGCTATGCAGTTATTACCAGTAACTGGGTGCTATGCAGTTATTTCCAGTAACTGGGTGCTATGCAGTTATTTCCAGTAACTGGGTGCTATGCAGTTATTTCCAGTAACTGGGTGCTATGCAGTTATTTCCAGTAACTGGGTGCTATGCAGTTATTTCCAGTAACTGGGTGCTATGCAGTTATTTCCAGTAACTGGGTGCTATGCAGTTATTTCCAGTAACTGGGTGCTATGCAGTTATTTCCAGTAACTGGGTGCTATGCAGTTATTTCCAGTAACTGGGTGCTATGCAGTTATTTCCAGTAACTGGGTGCTATGCAGTTATTTCCAGTAACTGGGTGCTATGCAGTTATTTCCAGTAACTGGGTGCTATGCAGTTATTTCCAGTAACTGGGTGCTATGCAGTTATTTCCAGTAACTGGGTGCTATGCAGTTATTTCCAGTAACTGGGTGCTATGCAGTTATTTCCAGTAACTGGGTGCTATGCAGTTATTTCCAGTAACTGGGTGCTATGCAGTTATTTCCAGTTCTGAGCGTCTGACTCAAAGGTTTGAAGGACCAGCAACATCACGCTTTAGTACGACCAGCAACATCACGCTTTAGTACGACCAGCAACATCACGCTTTAGTACGACCAGCAACATCACGCTTTAGTACGACCAGCAACATCACGCTTTAGTACGACCAGCAACATCACGCTTTAGTACGACCAGCAACATCACGCTTTAGTACGACCAGCAACATCACGCTTTAGTACGACCAGCAACATCACGCTTTAGTACGACCAGCAACATCACGCTTTAGTACGACCAGCAACATCACGCTTTAGTACGACCAGCAACATCACGCTTTAGTACGACCAGCAACATCACGCTTTAGTACGACCAGCAACATCACGCTTTAGTACGACCAGCAACATCACGCTTTAGTACGACCAGCAACATCACGCTTTAGTACGACCAGCAACATCACGCTTTAGTACGACCAGCAACATCACGCTTTAGTACGACCAGCAACATCACGCTTTAGTACGACCAGCAACATCACGCTTTAGTACGACCAGCAACATCACGCTTTAGTACGACCAGCAACATCACGCTTTAGTACGACCAGCAACATCACGCTTTAGTACGACCAGCAACATCACGCTTTAGTACGACCAGCAACATCACGCTTTAGTACGACCAGCAACATCACGCTTTAGTACGACCAGCAACATCACGCTTTAGTACGACCAGCAACATCACGCTTTAGTACGACCAGCAACATCACGCTTTAGTACGACCAGCAACATCACGCTTTAGTACGACCAGCAACATCACGCTTTAGTACGACCAGCAACATCACGCTTTAGTACGACCAGCAACATCACGCTTTAGTACGACCAGCAACATCACGCTTTAGTACGACCAGCAACATCACGCTTTAGTACGACCAGCAACATCACGCTTTAGTACGACCAGCAACATCACGCTTTAGTACGACCAGCAACATCACGCTTTAGTACGACCAGCAACATCACGCTTTAGTACGACCAGCAACATCACGCTTTAGTACGACCAGCAACATCACGCTTTAGTACGACCAGCAACATCACGCTTTTAGTACGACCAGCAACATCACGCTTTAGTACGACCAGCAACATCACGCTTTAGTACGACCAGCAACATCACGCTTTAGTACGACCAGCAACATCACGCTTTAGTACGACCAGCAACATCACGCTTTAGTACGACCAGCAACATCACGCTTTAGTACGACCAGCAACATCACGCTTTAGTACGACCAGCAACATCACGCTTTAGTATGACCAGCAACATCATATCACCTCACCCTGACCCTGTCCTCTCTCTCTCTCTGCTAGGTGGGTGGTCTGGGGGTGAAGGACTACTCTGGCCGTCAGCCCAACCATGAACAGCTAAGTGCTGTGGTCTGTGAGAGCGACCCTAAACCAGGCTTCTCCTTCGTACTGGAGAACTTCGCCGAGCTGCTGGATGACACCTTCCTACAGAACCTCACCGCCCGCATCTGTGAAGGTACACCTTGGTTCTGATTCAGACTGTAACATTACACCCGCTAGGGAAACCCTTGGTTCTGATTCAGACTGTAACATTACACCCGCTAGGGAAACCCTTGGTTCTGATTCAGACTCTAACATTACACCCGCTAGGGAAACCCTTGGTTCTGATTCAGACTCTAACATTACACCCGCTAGGGAAACCCTTGGTTCTGATTCAGACTGTAACATTACACCCGCTAGGGAAACCCTTGGTTCTGATTCAGACTGTAACATTACACCCGCTAGGGAAACCCTTGGTTCTGATTCAGACTCTAACATTACACCCGCTAGGGAAACCCTTGGTTCTGATTCAGACTGTAACATTACACCCGCTAGGGAAACCCTTGGTTCTGATTCAGACTCTAACATTACTTCAGTGTAATGTTCTATTTACATTGGCTTGAAAATGTCCTATTAATTTTGTTTTCTCTTTTTCCTTCAACAGATAAGAAGTGTCCCAACTACAAATGTCCCAGTAAGCCACTGCTTGTTACCATGTGGTTGATCTCTGGCCTCATCTCTCCAGTGTCATTGTCTTCAGACATGTGCATGGGTTAGAATCAGGGACAGGGTTTATGGTTTCTCTTGTCGTTTCTCCTGTGGTTTCTCCTGTGGTTTCTCCTGTGGTTTCTCTGTGGTTTCTCCTGTGGTTTCTCCTGTGGTTTCTCCTGTGGTTTCTCCTGTGGTTTCTCTGTGGTTTCTCCTGTGGTTTCTCTGTGGTTTCTCGTGTGGTTTCTCTGTGGTTTCTCTGTGGTTTCTCCTGTGGTTTCTCCTGTGGTTTCTCCTGTGGTTTCTATGTGGTTTCTCCTGTGGTTTCTCCTGTGGTTTCTCCTGTGGTTCCTATGTGGTTTCTCCTGTGGTTTCTCCTGTGGTTTCTCCTGTGGTTTCTCCTGTGGTTTCTCTGTGGTTTCTCCTGTGGTTTCTCTGTGGTTTCTCCTGTGGTTTCTCCTGTGGTTTCTCCTGTGGTTTCTCCTGTGGTTTCTCCTGTGGTTTCTCTGTGGTTTCTCCTGTGGTTTCTCTGTGGTTTCTCCTGTGGTTTCTCCTGTGGTTTCTCCTGTGGTTTCTCTGTGGTTTCTCCTGTGGTTTCTCCTGTGGTTTCTCTGTGGTTTCTCTGTGGTTTCTCTGTGGTTTCTCCTGTGGTTTCTCCTGTGGTTTCTCCTGTGGTTCCTATGTGGTTTCTCCTGTTGTTTCTCTGTGGTTTCTCTGTAGTTTCTCCTGTGGTTTCTCTGTAGTTTCTCCTGTGGTTTCTCCTGTGGTTTCTCCTGTGGTTTCTCTGTGGTTTCTCTGTGGTTTCTCCTGTGGTTTCTCCTGTGGTTTCTCGAAATACTTTTCCCAGGCTTAGCCAGCGCACATTTGAATGGTACAACAAGTCCTGGTGCTCTGCCTCTGTGTCATTGAGCAGCTGAATGAACTGACGATGGTTAAGCCTGTATAAAGTTGACAAGTTTTACAACCACTTTGACAACATTTTCCAGCTTTAACACACTTTTACACAGGGCTTCCTGATTAATAATACAGTGAAGAAATATAAATTCCTCAGAGTTAGGGCTTTCTTCTTTTACTTTGTCTTGTAATCTTCTTAGTAGGCCAATGTTTTTAACGGTTAGATTTGGTGATCCATCTGTTGTGATGTTTGTCAGATACAGAGCGCGCTGCCAGGCTACAGCGCCATCTATTGGAGGTTGTTTGTACATCATGGAATGAATAATTTTAGGCCAAAAATTGTAACTAAAATTAAACATTAAAAAAATGTCTCGCGGGCCGGATTGAAGTGCCCGGCGGGCTGGATACCCTTCTCTTAGGATATTGTCTTGATGTTGTTTCTGTCCTCCTGTCTCCAGTCTCATTCTCAGGGGACACAGACATCGTGGTGATGATGGACAGCTCAGCCAGTGTGGGACAGAGGAACTTTGACTCCAGCAAGACCTTCGTCAAGCGTCTGGCTGAGCGCTTCCTGTCTGCCGAGAGGTCCGGCCGTGCTGCCGTGCGTGTAGGCGTGGGCCAGTACAGCCGCGAACGCCGCATGGAGGCGGAGCTGACCTCTAACCTCACCCTGCTGACCAGTAAGATTGAGGCCGCCGCCTTCCAGAACGATGGGACTGACGTTACCAAGGCGATGGCCTTCGCCATGGAGCAATTACAGAAGTCAGGGGGCGGAAACAGGAAGAGGAAGCTGGTGCTGTTCTCTGACGGGAGATCGCAGGGCGTTACCGAGGCGATGCTGGAGAAGCGCGTGCGGTTGGTGTCGGAGGCGGGAGTGGAGCTGTACGTTATCACCGTGGGCAACCAGGTGAACGAGGCCAACCTGCGCTCGCTGGTCAGCAGGGGGAGGAGTTACGACGTCACCTACGCCCAGCGCCACCTGTTCCGCGTCCCAGACTACCCGTCTCTGCTGCGTGGCGTGTTCTACCAGACCGTGTCCCGCAGGGTCTCCCAGGCCTGAGTGCAGGGGCCAGGGCTGGGACCACATGCTTTAGAGTTTAGTCTCCCTCATTATGAATATCCATTCACACTTCATCACTCATTTACTGTGTTTTAGTTGGGTTTTTATGTCCGATAATTACAGAAGACGATTGTGTGTCAGACTATGTAAGAGATTGTGATAGACTGTGTAAGAGATTGTGTTAGACTGCGTTCATGTGCTCTCAGAATTACCAGGAAAACTCCCAACCGGAAAACTCCTGAAAACCTCTCGTAACAGAAACTAGTTTCAGACATCTAAAACAGTTTGTTATGAGCTTCTATGTTGTAACATTTTCCTGTCAGACTGTTCCCAGTTCCATAATTCCCAGTCAGACTGTTCCCAGTTCCATAATTCCCTGTCAGACTGTTCCCAGTTCCATAATTCCCAGTCAGACTGTTCCCAGTTCCATAATTCCCAGTCAGACTGTTCCCAGTTCCATAATTCCCTGTCAGACTGTTCCCAGTTCCATAATTCCCTGTCAGACTGTTCCCAGTTCCATAATTCCCAGTCAGACTGTTCCCAGTTCCATAATTCCCTGTCAGACTGTTCCCAGTTCCATAATTCCCAGTCAGACTGTTCCCAGTTCCATAATTCCCAGTCAGACTGTTCCCAGTTCCATAATTCCCTGTCAGACTGTTCCCAGTGCCATCATTCCCAGTCAGACTGTTCCCAGTTCCATCATTCCCAGTCAGACTGTTCCCAGTTCCATTATTCCCTGTCACTGTTCCCAGTTCCATAATTCCCTGTCAGACTGTTCCCAGTTCCATAATTCCCTGTCACTGTTCCCAGTTCCATAATTCCCTGTCAGACTGTTCCCAGTTCCATTATTCCCAGTCAGACTGTTCCCAGTTCCATTATTCCCTGTCACTGTTCCCAGTTCCATAATTCCCTGTCAGACTGTTCCCAGTTCCATTATTCCCAGTCAGACTGTTCCCAGTTCCATCATTCCCTGTCAGACTGTTCCCAGTTCCATTATTCCCTGTCAGACTGTTCCCAGTTCCATATTTCCCTGTCAGACTGTTCCCAGTTCCATAATTCCCTGTCAGACTGTTCCCAGTTCCATAATTCCCTGTCAGACTGTTCCCAGTTCCATAATTCCCTGTCAGACTGTTCCCAGTTCCAAAATTCCCTGTCAGACTGTTCCCAGTTCCATCATTCCCTGTCAGACTGTTCCCAGTTCCATAATTCCCAGTCAGACTGTTCCCAGTTCCATAATTCCCAGTCAGACTGTTCCCAGTTCCATAATTCCCTGTCAGACTGTTCCCAGTT
>NC_059212.1:42988895-43073895 GCF_020615455.1 Coregonus clupeaformis | reverse complement strand
CTCAATGTCCTGCACAAACACACACGTCCACATCCACACACTCACACACTCACACACACAGACAAACACACACACACACACACACATATACAGTGAATTCGGAAATTATTCAAACCTCTTGACTTTTTCCACATTTTTTTACATTACAGCTTTAATCTAAAATGTATTAAAATTTTCCTCATCAATCTATACACAATACTCCATCATGACAAAGCGAAAACTTTTTTTTTTTTTATGTTTGCTAATTTATAAAAAAATTAAAACAGAAATACCTTATTTATATAAGTATTCTGACCCTTTGCTATGAGACTCGAAATTCAGCTCAGGTGCATCCTGTTTCCATTGATCATCCTTGAGATGTTTCTACAACTTGATTGGAGTCCACCTGTGGTAAATTAAATTGATTGGACATGATTTGGAAAGGCACACCTGCACACCTGTCTATATAAGGTCCCACAGTTGACAGTGCATGTCAGAGTAAAAACCAAGCCATGAGGTCAAAGGAATTGTCCGTAGAGCTCTGAGACAGGCTTGTGTCGAGGCACAGATCTGGGGAAGGGTACCAAAAAATGTATTCAGTATAGATGGTCCCCAAGAACACAGTGGCATCCATCATTCTTAAATGGAAGAAGTTTGGAACCACCAAGACTCTTCCTAGAGCTGGCCGCCTGGCCAAACTGAGCAATCGGGGGAGAAGGGCCTTGGTCAGGGAGGTGACCAAGAACCCGATGGTCACTCTGACAGAGCTCCAGAGTTCCTCTGTGGTGATGGGAGAACCTTCCAGAAGGACAACCATCTCTGCAGCACTCCACCAATCAGGCCTTTATTGTAGAGTGGCCAGACGGAAGCCACTCCTCAGTAAAAGGCACATGACAGCCCGCTTGGAGTTTGCCAAAAGGCACCTAAAGACTCTCAGACCATGAGAATCAAGATTCTCTGGTCTGATGAAACCAAGATTGAACTCTTATGCCTGAATGCCAAGCGTCACGTCTGGAGGAAACCTGACACCATCCCTACGGTGAAGCATGGTGGTGGCAGCATCATGCTCTGGGGATGTTTTTCAGCGGCAGGGACTGGGAGACTAGTCAGGATTGAGGGAAAGATGAACAGAGCAAAGTAGCAAAGAGATCCTTGATGAAAACCTGCTCTAGAGCGCTCAGGACCTCAGACTGCGGCAAAGGTTCACCTTCCAACAGGACAACGACCCTAAGCACACAGCCAAGATAACACAGGAGTGGCTTCGGGACAAGTCTCTGAATGTCCTTGAGTGGCCCAGCCAGAGCCCGGACCGAACCCGATCGAACATCTCTGGAGAGACCTGAAAATAGCTGTGCAGAGACGCTCCCCATCCAACCTGACAGAGCTTGAGAGGATCTGCAGAGAAGAATGGGAGAAACTCCCCAAATACAGGTGTGCCAAGCTTGTAGCGTCACACCAAAGAAGACTCGAGGCTGTAATCGCTGACAAAGGTGCTTCAACAAAGTACTGAGTAAAGGGTCTGAATACTTCCGTTCTTTGTTTTTAATGCATTTGCTAACATTTCTAAAAACCTGTTTTTGCTTTGTCATTATGGGGTATTGTGTGTAGATTGATGAGGGGGAAAAAACAATGTCATCAATTTTAGAATAAGGCTGTAACGTAACAAAATGTGGAAAAAGTGAAGGGGTCTGAATATGTATGAAAAAATGTATGTAAGTCGCTCCGGATAAGAGCGTCTGCTAAATGACTAAAATGTAAAAAATGAATACTTTCTGAATGCATCTCTCTTCCTCAACAGCTGAAGTTTATCTTACTCCTCTTCCTTGAATAATAGGTATATGACCTTAAGGGGACTTTGGGTTAAATTGTGTGGAAAAAGGGTGTGTGTCTTGTGAAGTTTCCTTAGTCATTATTCTTCAGGACAGCCAGCTTTGTGAAGTTTCCAGCCAGCTGGAGCTTATCAGCAACATTCCACAGATGGTGTGTGTCTGTGTGCAAGTGTGTGTTCTTGGCTGCTCCATCATTTCTCCAAGGCTCAATTTCCTCTTTCCTCCTATTTTCTGGAGGGAGAGTGAGAGAAGGAACGAGAGAAGATGGGAGGGAGGGAGGCAGGAAATTGTTTACTGGATGTGATATGTTTTTAGCACGCTGCACACCCATATACTACCAGCTTCCCTCAAGAGAAGAGGAGTTCTATTTCTCTCCACACTATGGGAACAGTCTTTCCTAGGAAAATACGCATGTGTGAATTGGAAATGCATATCTCAACTCTCCCTAAGACACCCTCGGATTGTGGGGTCACAGCCAGGGTCAAGGACTGGTTTACTCCAATTAGGGAAGGGGTGGTGGGGTTGGAAAGTAATAAAGGGAAATATATTTTAAAAAAGGAAATGTATATGTATGTGTATATATGTATGTATATATGTATGTATGTGTATGTATGTATGTAGTCCCGTGTAGCTCAGTTGGTAGAGCATGGTGTTTGCAACGCCAGGGTTGTGGGTTCGATTCCCACGGGGGGCCAGTATGATTATTTTTTTCTAATAATGTATTCACTCACTAACTGTAAATCACTCTGGATAAGAGCGTCTGCATTGTGTCTGCATGTATATTTACGTCATTTAGCAGACACTCTTATCCAGAGCGACTTACAAATTGGTGCATTCAACTTATGATAGCCAGTGGGACAACCAACTTTTTTTTATGGGGGGTGGGGGTATCTTTAAGGATTACTTTTATCCTATCCCAGGTATTCCTCAAAGAGGTAGGGTTTCAAGTGTCTCCGGAAGGTGGTCAGTGACTCCGCTGTCCTGGTGTCGTGGGGGAGCTTGTTCCACCATTGGGGTGCCAGAGCAGCGAATAGCTTTGACTGGGCTGAGCAGGAACTGTGGAGTGTGCGGAGGAGCGGGGTGACATGAGAGAACTTGGAAAGGTTGAACACCAGACGGGCTGCAGCGTTCTGGATAAGTTGTAGGGGTTTAATGGCACAGGCAGGGAGCCCAGCCAACAGCGAGTTGCAGTAATCCAGACGGGAGATGACAAGTGCCTGGATTAGGACCTGTGCTGCTTTCTGTGTAAGGTAGGGTCGTACTCTGCGAATGTTGTAGAGCATGAACCTGCAGGATCGGGTCACCGCTTTGATGTTAGCGGAGAACGACAGAGTGTTGTCCAGGGTCACGCCAAGGTTCTTTGCATTCTGGGAGGAGGACACAATGGAGTTGTCAACCGTAATGGCGAGATCATGGAGCGGGCAGTCCTTCCCCGAGAGGAAGAGCAGCTCCGTCTTGCTGAGGTTCAGCTTGAGGTGGTGATCCGACATCCACACTGCAGAGATGCGATTCGCCACCTGGTTATCAGAAGGGGGAAAGGAAAAAATTAGTTGTGTGTCGTCTGCGTAGCAATGATAGGAGAGACCATGTGAGGATATGACAGAGCCAAGTGACTTGGTGTATAGAGAGAATAGGAGAGGGCCTAGAAGTGAGCCCTGGGGGACACCAGTGGTGAGAGCATGTGGTGCGGAGACAGCCACGCCACCTGGGAGGAGCGACCTGTCAGGTAGGACGCAATCCAAGAGTGAGCAGCGCCGGAGATGCCCAACTCGGAGAGGGTGGAGAGGAGGATCTGATGGTTCACAGTATCAAAGGCAGCAGACAAGTCTAGAAGGATAAGAGCAGAGGAGAGAGAGTTAGCTTTAGCAGTGCGGAGAGCCTCCGTGACACAGAGAAGAGCAGTCTCAGTTGAATGTCCAGTCTTGAAACCTGACTGGTTTGGATCAAGAAGGTCATTCTGAGAGAGATAGCAGGAGAGTTGGCTGGAGACGGCACGCTCAAGAGTTTTGGAGAGAAAAGAAAGAAGGGATACTGGTCTGTAGTTGTTGACATTGGAGGGATCGAGTGTAGGTTTTTTGAGGAGGGGTGCAACTCTCGCTCTCTTGAAGACGGAAGGGACATAGCCAGCGGTCAAGGATGAGTTGATCAGCGAGGTGAGGTAAGGGAGAAGGTCACCGGAGATGGTCTGGAGAAGAGAGGAGGGGATAGGATCAAGCGGGCAGGTTGTTGGGCGGCCGGCCGTCACAAGTCGCAAGATTTCATCTGGAGAGAGAGGGGAGAAAGAAGTCAAAGCATAGGGTAGGGCAGTGTGAGCAGGACCAGCGGTGTCATTTGACTTAATAAATGAGGATCGGATGTCGTCAACCTTCTTTTCAAAATGGTTGACGAAGTCATCCACAGAGAGGGAGGAGGGAGGGGGAGGAGGAAGAGGATTCAGCAGGGTGGAGAAGGTGGCAAAGAACTTCCTAGGGTTAGAGGCAGAGGCTTGATATTTAGAGTGGTAGAAAGTGGCTTTAGCAGCAGAAACAGATGAAGAAAATGTAGAAAGGAGGGAGTGAAAAGATGTCAGGTCCGCAGGGAGTCTAGTTTTCCTCCATTTCCGCTCGGCTGCCCGGAGCCCTGTTCTGTGAGCTCGCAATGAGTCATCAAGCCACGGAGCAGGAGGGGAGGACCGAGCCGGCCGGGAGGATAGGGGACAGAGAGTGTCAAAAGATGCAGAAAGGGAGGAGAGGATGGTTGAGGAGGCAGAATCAGGAGAACGGAGGGAGAAGGATTTAGCAGAGGGAAGAGATGATAGGATGGAAGAGGAGAGAGTAGCGGGAGAGAGAGAGCGAAGGTTGCGACGACACATTACCATCTGAGTAGGGGCAGAGTGAGTAGTGTTGGAGGAGAGCGAGAGAGAAAAGGATACAAAGTAGTGGTCGGAAACTTGGAGGGGAGTTGCAGTGAGATTAGTAGAAGAACAGTATCTAGTAAAGATGAGGTCAAGCGTATTGGAAAGAAGGAGGCAGAGAGAAATGAGTCAAAGGCAGAAGTAGGGAGGTTAAAGTCACCCAGAACTGTGAGGGGTGAGCCATCCTCAGGAAAGGAACTTATCAAGGCGTCAAGCTCATTGATGAACTCTCCAAGGGAACCTGGAGGGCGATAAATGACAAGGATGTTAAGCTTGAATGGGCTAGTGACTGTGACAGCATGGAATTCAAATGAGGAGATAGACAGATGGGTCAGGGAGAAAAGAGAGAATGTCCACTTGGGAGAGATGAGGATTCCTGTGCCACCGCCGCGCTGACCAGATGCTCTCGGGGTATGCGAGAATACATGATCAGACGAGGAAAGAGCAGTAGGAGTAGCAGTGTTTTCTGTGGTAATCCATGTTTCCGTCAGCGCCAAGAAGTCGAAGGACTGGAGGGTAGCATAGGCTGAGATGAACTCTGCCTTGTTGGCCGCAGAACGGCAGTTCCAGAGGCTGCCGGAGACCTGGAACTCCACCTGGGTCGTGCGTGCAGGGACCACCAGGTTAGAGAGGCAGCAGCCACACGGTGTGAGGCGTTTGTATGGCCTGTGCGGAGAGGAGAGAACAGGGATAGACAGACACATAGTTGACAGGCTACAGAAAATGGCTACAATAATGCAAAGGAGATCGGAATGAAATGAACTAAACATCTGGGGAAGCGAGAGAGCGGGGCCTCCCTCACTTACGTTTCACTGAAACACTCAAATATAACTCTCCCAACTTCCACTTTAGAAATGATAATTGTTGTAAACTACAGCGGTTCAATGTTTTCTAGGAATAGACTAACTTAGTTTATTCAGCTAGCTAACTTGGTACAGTATTCTTCCGTGAAAACCGCCCAGGGCACCGTATCCTATGACGCCATAGCTAACTAGCATGCTAGCTTCCAATAACACGGTTTATATATATTTGCGAGAAAAAAAATACATATGGGGGATTGGAAGTGATGCAGACAATTACATTGATGGATGTTACAATCTATCTGCAATATTAAAGCTGATCTACCCCATAAAAAAAAAAGGAAAAAAAGGGTGACCCTTTTTTTTTTTTTTTTTATTTCACCTTTATTTAACCAGGTAAGCCAGTTGAGAACAGGTTCTCATTTACAACTGCGACCTGGCCAAGATAAAGCAAAGCAGTGCAATAAAAACAACACAGAGTTACATGTGGGGTAAAAAACATAGAGTCAAAAATACAACAGAAGATATATATACAGTGTGTGCAAATGTAGCAAGTTATGGAGGTAAGGCAATAAATAGGCTATAGTGCAAAATAATTACAATAGTATTAACACTGGAATGCTAGATGTGCAAGAGATTATGTGCAAATAGAGATACTGGGGTGCAAAAGAGCAAAATAAATAACAATATAGGGATGAGGTAGTTGGGTGGGATAATTTCAGATGGGCTGTGTACAGGTGCAGTGATCGGTAAGGTGCTCTGACAACTGATGCTTAAAGTTATTGAGGGAGATAAGAGTCTCCAGCTTCAGAGATTTTTGCAATTCGTTCCAGTCATTGGCAGCAGAGAACTGGAAGGAATGGCGGCCAAAGGAGGTGTTGGCTTTGGGAATGACCATTGAGATATACCTGCTGGAGCGCAGACTACGGGTGGGTGCTGCTATGGTGACCAATGAGCTAAGATAAGGCGGGGATTTGCCTAGCAGTGATTTATAGATGGCCTGGAGCCAGTGGGTTTGACGACGAACATGTAGTGAGGACCAGCCAACAAGAGCGTACAGGTCACAGTGGTGGGTAGTGTATGGGGCTTTGGAGACAAAACGGATGGCACTGTGATAGACTACATCCAATTTGCTGAGTAGAGTGTTGGAGGCTATTTTGTAAATGACATCGCCGAAGTCAAGGATCGGTAAGATAGTCAGTTTTACGAGGGCATGTTTGGCAGCATGAGTGAAGGAGGCTTTGTTGCGAAATAGGAAGCCGATTCTAGATTTAACTTTGGATTGGAGATTCTTTATGTGAGTCTGGAAGGAGAGTTTACAGTCTAACCAGACACCTAGGTATTTGTAGTTGTCCACATACTCTAGGTCAGACCCGTCGAGAGTGGTGATTCTAGTCGGGTGGGCGGGTGCCAGCAGCGTTCGATTGAAAAGCATGCATTTAGTTTTACTAGTGTTTAAGAGCAGTTGGAGGCTACTGAAGGATTGTTGTATGGCATTGAAGCTCGTTTGGAGGTTTGTTAACACAGTGTCCAATGAAGGGCCAGATGTATACAAAATGGTGTCGTCTGCGTAGAGGTGGATCTGAGAGTCACCAGCAGCAAGAGCGACATCATTGATATACACAGAGAAAAGTGTCGGCCCAAGAATTGAACCCTGTGGCACCCCCATAGAGACTGCCATAGGTCCAGACAACAGGCCCTCCGATTTGACACACTGAACTCTATCTGAGAAGTAGTTGGTGAACCAGGCGAGGCAGTCATTTGAGAAACCAAGGCTATTTAGTCTGCCAATAAGAATGCGGTGGTTGACAGAGTCGAAAGCCTTGGCCAGGTCGATGAAGACGGCTGCACAGTACTGTCTATTATCAATCGCGGTTATAATATCGTTTAGGACCTTGAGCGTGGCTGAAGTGCACCCATGACCAGCTCGAAACCGGATTGCATAGCGGAGAAGGTACGGTGGTATTCGAAATGGTCGGTGATCTGTTTGTTAACTTGGCTTTCAAATACTTTCGAAAGGCAGGGCAGGATGGATATAGGTCTGTAGCAGTTTGGATCTAGAGTGTCACCCCCCTTTGAAGAGGGGGATGACCGCGGCAGCTTTCAATCTCTGGGGATCTCAGACGTTATGAAAGAGAGGTTGAACAGACTAGTAATAGGGGTTGCGACAATTTCGGCGGCTAGTTTTAGAAAGAAAGGGTCCAGATTGTCTAGCCCAGCTGATTTGTAGGGGTCCAGATTTTGCAGCGCTTTCAAAACATCAGCTGTCTGAATTTGTGTAAAGGAGAAGCGGGGGGCATGGGCAAGTTGCAGCAGAGGGTGCAGAGTTGGTGGCCGGGGTAGTGGTAGCCAGATGGAAAGCATGGCCAGCTGTAGCAAAATGCTTGTTGAAATTCTCGATTATTGTAGATTTATCGGTGGTGATAGTGTTTCCTAGCCTCAGTGCAGTGGGCAGTTGGGAGGAAGTGCTCTTATTCTCCATGGACTTTACAGTGTCCCAAAACTTTTTGGAGTTAGTGCTACAGGATGCAAATTTCTGTTTGAAAAAGTTAGCCTTTGCTTTCCTGACTGCTTGTGTATATTGGTTCCTAACTTCCCTGAAAAGTTGCATATCGCGGGGGCTATTTGATGCTAATGCTGTACGCCACAGGATGTTTTTGTGCTGGTCAAGGGCAGTCAAGTCTGAGGAGAACCAGGGGCTATATCGGTTCTTAGTTCTGTATTTTTTGAATGGGGCACGTTTATTTAAGATTGAGAGGAAATTACTTTTAAGGAACAACCAGGCATCCTCTACTGACGGAATGAGATCTATATCCATCCAGGATACCTGTGCCAGGTCAATTAGGAAGGCCTGCTCGCTAAAGTGTTTTAGGGAGCGTTTGACAGTGATGAGGGGTGGTCGTTTGACCGCGGACCCGTTACGGACGCAGGCAATAAGGCAGTGATCGCTGAGATCCTGGTTGAAGACAGCTGAGGTGTATTTAGAGGGTATGTTAGTCAGGATGATATCTATGAGGGTACCCATGTTTACGGATTTAGGGTTGTACCTGGTAGGTTCGTTGATAATTTGCGTGAGGTTGAGGGCATCTAGCTTGGATTGTAGGATGGCTGGGGTATTAAGCATATCCCAATTTAGGTCACCAAGCAGTACAAACTCTGAGGATAAATGGGGGGCAATCAATTCACATATGGTGTCCAGGGCACAGCTGGGCGCTGAGGGGGGTCTGTAGCAAGCGGCAACAGTGAGAGACTTATTTCTGGAAAGGTGGATTTTTAGAAGTAGAAGCTCAAACTGTTTGGGCACAGACCTGGATAGTATGATAGAGCTCTGCAGGCTATCTCTACAGTAGATTGCAACTCCACCCCCTTTGGCAGTTCTATCTAGACGGAAAATGTTATAGTTGGGGATGGAAATTTCAGAATTTTTGGTGGCCTTCCTGAGCCAGGATTCAGACACTGCTAGAACATCAGGGTTGGCAGAGTGTGCTAACGCAGTGAATAACTCAAACTTAGGAAGTAGACTTCTGATATTTATGTGCAAGAAACCAAGACTTTTGCGATTACAGAAGTCAGCAAATGATAGTGCCTGGGGAGTAGGAGTGATACTGAGGGCTGCAGGGCCTGGGTTAGCCTCTACATCACCAGAGGAACAGAGGAGGACTAGAATAAGGATACGGCTAAAGGCTTTAAGAACTGGTCTTCTAGTGCGTTGGGTACATAGAATAAAGGGGGCAGATTTCCGGGTGTTATAGAAAAGATTCAGGGCATTATGTACAGACAAGGATATGGAAGGATATGAGTAAAGTGGAGGTAAACCTAAGCGTTGGGTAACAATGAAAGAGATAGCATCGCTGGAGGCATCAATTGAGTCGGTCTCCGCGTGTATAGGGGGAGGGACAAAGGAGCTATCTAAGGCAGGTTTAGCTAGGCTGGGGGGTCTACAGTGAAATAGTACAATTAGAAATAACCGAAACAACAATAAACTAACCATGTTTGGGCTGTGGCTAAACATAAACAGGATGTAGTACCGTAAAAAGGAACAGTCCAGCAGACATCAGCTGTGTTATCATAAGGTCCGGTGGTAAAGCACTAGTGAGTAAGAGGCCACGGCTAGCGTGTGCTAGCGGGCCGGGGCTAGCAGATGGAATCTTCGTGGTTAACGTCGTAACCACATCAGACGATTTCGTCGGCAGACCAGTCGTGTAGGATCGGCGGGGCTCCGTGTCAACACTAGGTGGTCCCGTCCGGTTGACAGAGAGGTAGATAGCCGGGAGATGGGAGATGGGCCTAGCTCAGGATGATTAGCCAGACCTCAACGTCCATTTTGTAGCAGCTAGCTGGTAGCGATGAATCCGGAGTTAAAGGTCCAGTGATTCAGTGATTCCGGCGGAAAAACTGATATGTTCTGGGTCGATAACGCGCTGTGCAGACTGGCCGAATATCCGGTGATTAATGTCCAGTGATTAAAATTAATCCCGCAGAAAAAAAATCCAATGTTCTGGGTGAAATACCGCTAGCTGTGGCTAATAGCAAGTAGCTAGTTAGCTGGCTAGCTAGTTTCAACTGGAGATTCTAGATTCTAGATAAAGGTAAGTCAATAATAGAATCCGTTCCACATTGAGTGAGGCGGGTTGCAGGAAAGTATATTTTGTAGAAGGATGAAAAGTCTGATAGGGAAATATGTACGAAAAATACAGAAAAATAGGGTATTTACAGGCTATTTACAGACATAGACAAAAACAGAACTGCACTACTACGCCATCTTGGAAAAAAAAAGCAATTAGAGCAATTAGGGTTAAGTGCCTTGCTCAATGGCACATTGACAGATTTTTCACCTTATTGGATAGGGGATTTGAACAAGCAACCTTTAACTAGCTCTAACCGCTGCGCTACTAACAGTCTCCCCAGGAACTTATACCTAGTAGCATTCACACAGAAGACGCCAGGCCCATCGGGACATGGGTTTCCTACAGTGACGAGTGTCTTAGCAGTGTGCATAGCAACAACAGAATGTTTGGAGCATCTAACTCCACATTTACATTGTAATAACTTAGAGTTGAGTCAAAAGGTTAAAGGTTAGTTGAGTCACCTCTTGTTTCTAGGAGACCATACACAAAATGAATCATGTGACCAAATATTCAGAAAGAGGTCATCATTTCATGGAGTCTGAAGGAAGAAACCACATGGAAAAAGTGGTAAGCAAGTTATGTAAAATAAATGGGATTTTCACGAAGTGAAATGAATGTATTGTGTAAGGGTTTCATGAGGTTAGAGGTTACATCGTTTTAAGATTGTACTATAATTAGTTAGGGTCTCTATAAGCTACAATATGAAATCCTAAACCTAGCATGAAAGTGCATCCCTTGTAGCTGTGTGGGCTAATATAGTCAAAATGACCATACCCCATAACAATTCAGATTACGTTTTGTCCGTTTTACACATAATATGCATAGTCTCTTTGCATATGAACTCAATATAGTGTATTTTTGTTGTTACAGAGCAGACAAGATCATGCCCCGTGTATACAAATGTAGAACAAGCAGGAGTCTTGAGGTTCTTGAGAGAGCAGCAAGGAAGAGAGAGAAGAGAAGAAGTCCATCCGAGCAGCGGCAACGGAGGAACAAATAGACTGGATGACACTGAAGAGGTACTGAAGAGGTACTGAATGACACTGAAGAGGTACTGAAGAGGTACTGAATGACAATGAAGAGGTACTGAATGACACTGAAGAGGTACTGAAGAGATACTGAATGACACTGAAGAGGTACTGAATGACACTGAAGAGGTACTGAAGAGATACTGAATGAAACTAAAGAGGTTCTGAAGAGGTACTGAATGACACTGAAGAGGTACTGAAGAGGTACTGAATGACACTGAAGAGGTACTGAAGAGGTACTGAATGACAATGAAGAGGTACTGAATGACACTGAAGAGGGACTGAAGAGGTACTAAATGACACTAAAGAGGTACTGAAGAGGTACTTAAGAAGTCCTGAATGACACTAAAGAGGTACTGAAGAGGTACTGAATGACACTAAAGAGGTACTGAAGAGGTACTGAATGACACTGAAGAGGTACTGAAGAGGTACTTAAGAGGTACTGAAGAGATACTGAATGACACTAAAGGGGTACTAAAGAGGTACTGAAGAGGTACTGAAAAGCACTAAAGAGGGACTGAAGAGGTACTGAATGACACTAAAGAGGTACTGAAGAGGTACTGAATTACACTAAAGAGGTACTGAAGAGGTACTAAAGAAGTCCTGAATGACACTAAAGAGGTACTGAAGAGGTACTGAATGACACTAAAGAGGTACTGAAGAGGTACTGAATGACACTGAAGAGGTACTGAAGAGGTACTTAAGAGGTACTGAAGAGGTACTGAGTGACAATAAAGAGGTACTGAAGAGGTACTGAAGAGGTTTTGAATGACACTAAAGAGGCACTGAAGAGGTACTGAAGAGGTACTGAATGACACTAAAGGGGTACTAAAGAGGTACTGAAGAGGTACTGAAAAGCACTAAAGAGGGACTGAAGAGGTACTGAATGACACTAAAGAGGTACTGACGAGGTACTGAAGAGGTACTGAATGACACTAAAGGGGTACTAAAGAGGTACTGAAGAGGTACTGAAAAGTACAAAAGAGGTACTGAAGAGGTACTGAATGACACTAAAGAGGGACTGAAGAGGTACTGAATGACACTAAAGAGGTACTGAAGAGGTACTTAAGAGGTACTGAAGAGGTACTGAGTGACAATAAAGAGGTACTGAAGAGGTACTGAAGAGGTTTTGAATGACACTAAAGAGGCACTGAAGAGGTACTGAAGAGGTACTGAATGACACTAAAGGGGTACTAAAGAGGTACTGAAGAGGTACTGAAAAGCACTAAAGAGGGACTGAAGAGGTACTGAATGACACTAAAGAGGTACTGACGAGATACTGAAGAGGTACTGAATGACACTAAAGGGGTACTAAAGAGGTACTGAAGAGGTACTGAAAAGCACAAAAGAGGTACTGAAGAGGTACTGAATGACACTAAATAGGTACTGACGAGGTACTGAAGAAGTACTGAATGACACTGAAGAGGTACTGAAGAGGTACTGAAGAGGTACTGAATGACACTAAAGAGGTACTGAAGAGGTACTGAATGACACTGAAGAGGTACTGAAGAGGTACTTAAGAGGTACTTAAGAGGTACTGAAGAGGTACTGAGTGACAATAAAGGTACTGAAGAGGTACTGAAGAGGTTTTGAATGACACTAAAGAGGCACTGAAGAGGTACTGAAGAGGTACTGAATGACACTAAATAGGTACTGAAGAGGTACTGAATGACACTAAAGAGGGACTGAAGAGGTACTGAATGACACTAAAGAGGTACTGAAGAGGTACTGAATGACACTAAAGAGGTACTGATGAGGTACTGAAGAGGTACTGAATGACACTAAAGGGGTACTAAAGAGGTACTGAAGAGGTACTGAATGACACTGAAAAGGTACTGAAGAGGTTCTGAAGAGGTGCTGAAGAGGTACTGAAGAGGTACTGAATGACACTAAAGAGGTACTGAAGAGGTACTGGCACTAAAGAGGTACTGAAGAGGTACTGAAGAGGTACTGAAGATGTACTGAATGACACTAAAGTTATCCTGTAGCTCAGTTGGTAGAGCATGGCGCTTGCAATGCCAGGGTTGTGGGTTCGATTACCACGGGGGGCCAGTATGAAAAATGTATGCTCCCACTAACTGTAAGTCACTCTGGATAAGAGCGTCTGCTAAATGACTAAAATGTAAAGAGGTACTGAATTACACTAAAGAGGTACTGAAGGGGTACTGAAGAGGTACTGAAGAGGTCCTGAAGAGTTACTGCATGACACTAAAGAGGTACTGAAGAGGTACTGAATGACACTAAAGAGGTACTGAAGAGTTACTGAATGACAGTAAAGAGGTACTGAATGACACTAAAGAGGTATTGAAGAGTTACTGAATGACACTAAAGAGGTACTGAATGACACTAAAGAGGTACTGCATGACACTGAAGAGGTCCTGAAGAGGTACTGCATGACAATAAAGAGGTACTGAAGAGGTACTGAATGACACTAAAGAGATACTGAAGAGGTGCTGAATGAAACTAAAGAGGTACTGAAGAGGTACTGAATGACAAGACAGAGGTACTGAATGACACTAAAGAGTTACTGAAGAGGTACTGAATGACACTAAAGTGGTACTGAAGAGGTACTGAGTGACAGTAAAGAGGTACTGAAGAGGTACTGAATGACAGTGAAGAGGTGCTGAAGAGGTACTGAATGACACTAAATAGGTACTGACGAGGTACTGAAGAGGTACTGAATGACAATAAATAGGTACAGAAGAGGTACTGAATGACACTGAAGAAGTACTGAAGAGGTACTGAATGACACTGAAGAGGGACTGAAGAGGTACTGAAGAGGTTCTGAAGAGTCATTAGGGCCTGTAACTGAACCTGTTTCTGTTTCTACTGTGTCATTAGGGCCTGTAACTGAACCTGTTTCTGTTTCTACTGTGTCATTAGGGCCTGTAACTGAACCTGTTTCTGTTTCTACTGTGTCATTAGGGCCTGTAACTGAACCTGTTTCTGTTTCTACTGTGTCATTAGGGCCTGAAACTGAACCTGTTTCTGTTTCTACTGTGTCATAAGGGCCTGTAACTGAACCTGTTTCTAATGTGTGCATTAGGGCTTGTAACTGAACCTGTTTCTGTTTCTACTGTGTCATTAGGACCTGTAACTGAACCTGTTTCTGTTTCTACTGTGTGCATTAGGGCCTGTAACTGAACCTGTTTCTGTTTCTACTGTGTCATTAGGGCCTGTAACTGAACCTGTTTCTGTTTCTACCGTGTGCATTAGGGCCTGTAACTGAACCTGTTTCTGTTTCTACTGTGTTGTTAGGGCCTGTAACTGAACCTGTTTCTGTTTCTACTGTGTCATTAGGGCCTGTAACTGAACCTGTTTCTGTTTCTACAGTGTCATTAGGGCCTGTAACTGAACCTGTTTCTGTTTCTACTGTGTGCATTAGGGCCTGTAACTGAACCTGTTTCTGTTTCTACTCTGTCATTAGGGCCTGTAACTGAACCTGTTTCAACTGTGTCATTAGGACCTGTAACTGAACCTGTTTCTGTTTCTACTGTATCATTAGGGCCTGTAACTGAACCTGTTTATACTGTGTCATTAGGGCCTGTAACTTAACCTGTTTCTGTTTCTACTGTGTCATTAGGGCCTGTAACTGAACCTGTTTCTGTTTCTACTGTGTCATTAGGGCCTGTAACTGAACCTGTTTCTGTTTCTACTGTGTGCATTAGGACCTGTAACTGAACCTGTTTCTGTTTCTACTCTGTCATTAGGGCCTGTAACTGAACCTGTTTCTGTTTCTACTGTGTCATTAGGACCTGTAACTGAACCTGTTTCTGTTTCTACTGTGTCATTAGGACCTGTAACTGAACCTGTTTCTGTTTCTACTGTGTCATTAGGGCCGGTAACTGAACCTGTTTCTACTGTGTGCATTAGGGCCTGTAACTGAACCTGTTTCTGTTTCTACTGTGTCATTAGGACCTGTAACTGAACCTGTTTCTGTTTCTACTGTGTGCATTAGGGCCTGTAACTGAACCTGTTTCTGTTTCTACTGTGTCATTAGGGCCTGTAACTGAACCTGTTTCTGTTTCTACTGTGTCATTAGGGCCTGTAACTGAACCTGTTTCTGTTTCTACTGTGTCATTAGGGCCTGTAACTGAACCTGTTTATACTGTATCATTAGGGCCTGTAACTTAACCTGTTTCTGTTTCTACTGTGTCATTAGGGCCTGTAACTGAACCTGTTTCTGTTTCTACTGTGTCATTAGGGCCTGTAACTGAACCTGTTTCTGTTTCTACTGTGTGCATTAGGACCTGTAACTGAACCTGTTTCTGTTTCTACTCTGTCATTAGGGCCTGTACCTGAACCTGTTTCTGTTTCTACTGTGTCATTAGGGCCGGTAACTGAACCTGTTTCTACTGTGTGCATTAGGGCCTGTAACTGAACCTGTTTCTACTGTGTCATTAGGGCCTGTAACGGAACCTGTTTCTGTTTCTACTGTGTCATTAGGGCCTGTAACTGAACCTGTTTCTGTTTCTACTGTGTGCATTATGGCCTGTACCTGAACCTGTTTCTGTTTCTACTGTGTCATTAGGGCCTGTAACTGAACCTGTTTCTGTTTCTACTGTGTGCATTAGGGCCTGTAACTGAACCTGTTTCTGTTTCTACTGTGTCATTAGGGCCTCTAACTAAACCTGTTTCTGTTTCTACTGTGTGCATTAGGGCCTGTAACTGAACCTGTTTCTACTGTGTCATTAGGGCCTGTAACTGAACCTGTTTCTGTTTCTACTGTGTCATTAGGACCTGTAACTGAACCTGTTTCTGTTTCTACTCTTTAATTAGGGCCTCTAACTAAACCTGTTTCTGTTTCTACAGTGTGCATTAGGGCCTGTAACTGAACCTGTTTCTGTTTCTACTGTGTAATTAGGGCCTGTAACTGAACCTGTTTCTGTTTCTACTGTGTCATTAGGGCCTGTAACTGAACCTGTTTCTGTTTCTACTGTGTCATTAGGGCCTGTAACTGAACCTGTTTCTGTTTCTACTGTGTCATTAGGGCCTGTAACTGAACCTGTTTCTGTTTCTACTGTGTCATTAGGGCCTGTAACTGAACCTGTTTCTACTGTGTGCATTAGGGCCTGTAACTGAACCTGTTTCTGTTTCTACTGTGTGCATTAGGACCTGTAACTGAACCTGTTTCTGTTTCTACTCTGTCATTAGGGCCTGTAACTGAACCTGTTTCTGTTTCTACTGTGTCATTAGGACCTGTAACTGAACCTGTTTCTGTTTCTACTGTGTCATTAGGACCTGTAACTGAACCTGTTTCTGTTTCTACTGTGTCATTAGGGCCGGTAACTGAACCTGTTTCTACTGTGTGCATTAGGGCCTGTAACTGAACCTGTTTCTGTTTCTACTGTGTCATTAGGACCTGTAACTGAACCTGTTTCTGTTTCTACTGTGTGCATTAGGGCCTGTAACTGAACCTGTTTCTGTTTCTACTGTGTCATTAGGGCCTGTAACTGAACCTGTTTCTGTTTCTACTGTGTCATTAGGGCCTGTAACTGAACCTGTTTCTGTTTCTACTGTGTCATTAGGGCCTGTAACTGAACCTGTTTATACTGTATCATTAGGGCCTGTAACTGAACCTGTTTCTGTTTCTACTGTGTCATTAGGGCCTGTAACTGAACCTGTTTCTGTTTCTACTGTGTCATTAGGGCCTGTAACTGAACCTGTTTCTGTTTCTACTGTGTGCATTAGGACCTGTAACTGAACCTGTTTCTGTTTCTACTCTGTCATTAGGGCCTGTACCTGAACCTGTTTCTGTTTCTACTGTGTCATTAGGGCCGGTAACTGAACCTGTTTCTACTGTGTGCATTAGGGCCTGTAACTGAACCTGTTTCTACTGTGTCATTAGGGCCTGTAACGGAACCTGTTTCTGTTTCTACTGTGTCATTAGGGCCTGTAACTGAACCTGTTTCTGTTTCTACTGTGTGCATTATGGCCTGTACCTGAACCTGTTTCTGTTTCTACTGTGTCATTAGGGCCTGTAACTGAACCTGTTTCTGTTTCTACTGTGTGCATTAGGGCCTGTAACTGAACCTGTTTCTGTTTCTACTGTGTCATTAGGGCCTCTAACTAAACCTGTTTCTGTTTCTACTGTGTGCATTAGGGCCTGTAACTGAACCTGTTTCTACTGTGTCATTAGGGCCTGTAACTGAACCTGTTTCTGTTTCTACTGTGTCATTAGGACCTGTAACTGAACCTGTTTCTGTTTCTACTCTTTAATTAGGGCCTCTAACTAAACCTGTTTCTGTTTCTACAGTGTGCATTAGGGCCTGTAACTGAACCTGTTTCTGTTTCTACTGTGTAATTAGGGCCTGTAACTGAACCTGTTTCTGTTTCTACTGTGTCATTAGGGCCTGTAACTGAACCTGTTTCTGTTTCTACTGTGTCATTAGGGCCTGTAACTGAACCTGTTTCTGTTTCTACTGTGTCATTAGGGCCTGTAACTGAACCTGTTTCTGTTTCTACTGTGTCATTAGGGCCTGTAACTGAACCTGTTTCTACTGTGTGCATTAGGGCCTGTAACTGAACCTGTTTCTGTTTCTACTGTGTCATTAGGGCCTGTAACTGAACCTGTTTCTGTTTCTACTGTGTCATTAGGGCCTGTAACTGAACCTGTTTCTGTTTCTACTGTGTCATTAGGGCCTGTAACTGAACCTGTTTCTGTTTCTACTGTGTCATTAGGGCCTGTAACTGAACCTGTTTCTACTGTGTGCATCAGGGCCTGTAACTGAACCTGTTTCTGTTTCTACTGTGTCATTAGGGCCGGTAACTGAACCTGTTTCTACTGTGTGCATTAGGGCCTGTAACTGAACCTGTTTCTGTTTCTACTGTGTCATTAGGACCTGTAACTGAACCTGTTTCTGTTTCTACTGTGTGCATTAGGGCCTGTAACTGAACCTGTTTCTGTTTCTACTGTGTCATTAGGGCCGGTAACTGAACCTGTTTCTACTGTGTGCATTAGGGCCTGTAACTGAACCTGTTTCTGTTTCTACTGTGTCATTAGGACCTGTAACTGAACCTGTTTCTGTTTCTACTGTGTGCATTAGGGCCTGTAACTGAACCTGTTTCTGTTTCTACTGTGTCATTAGGGCCTGTAACTGAACCTGTTTCTGTTTCTACTGTGTCATTAGGGCCTGTAACTGAACCTGTTTCTGTTTCTACTGTGTCATTAGGGCCTGTAACTGAACCTGTTTATACTGTATCATTAGGGCCTGTAACTTAACCTGTTTCTGTTTCTACTGTGTCATTAGGGCCTGTAACTGAACCTGTTTCTGTTTCTACTGTGTCATTAGGGCCTGTAACTGAACCTGTTTCTGTTTCTACTGTGTGCATTAGGACCTGTAACTGAACCTGTTTCTGGTTCTACTCTGTCATTAGGGCCTGTACCTGAACCTGTTTCTGTTTCTACTGTGTCATTAGGGCCGGTAACTGAACCTGTTTCTACTGTGTGCATTAGGGCCTGTAACTGAACCTGTTTCTACTGTGTCATTAGGGCCTGTAACGGAACCTGTTTCTGTTTCTACTGTGTCATTAGGGCCTGTAACTGAACCTGTTTCTGTTTCTACTGTGTGCATTATGGCCTGTACCTGAACCTGTTTCTGTTTCTACTGTGTCATTAGGGCCTGTAACTGAACCTGTTTCTGTTTCTACTGTGTGCATTAGGGCCTGTAACTGAACCTGTTTCTGTTTCTACTGTGTCATTAGGGCCTCTAACTAAACCTGTTTCTGTTTCTACTGTGTGCATTAGGGCCTGTAACTGAACCTGTTTCTACTGTGTCATTAGGGCCTGAAACTGAACCTGTTTCTGTTTCTGTTTATACTGTGTCATTAGGGCCTGTAACTGAACCTGTTTCTGTTTCTACTGTGTCATTAGGGCCTGTAACTGAACCTGTTTCTGTTTCTACTGTGTCATTAGGGCCTGTAACTGAACCTGTTTCTGTTTCTACTGTGTCATTAGGGCCTGTAACTGAACATGTTTCTGTTTCTACTGTGTGCATTAGGGCCTGTAACTGAACCTGTTTCTGTTTCTACTGTGTCATTAGGGCCTGTAACTGAACCTGTTTCTGTTTCTACTGTGTCATTAGGTCCTGTAACTTAACCTGTTTCTGTTTCTACTGTGTCATTAGGACCTGTAACTGAACCTGTTTCTGTTTCTACTCTTTCATTAGGGCCTCTAACTAAACCTGTTTCTGTTTCTACTGTGTGCATTAGGGCCTGTAACTGAACCTGTTTCTACTGTGTCATTAGGGCCTGTAACTGAACCTGTTTCTGTTTCTACTGTGTCATTAGGACCTGTAACTGAACCTGTTTCTGTTTCTACTCTTTCATTAGGGCCTCTAACTAAACCTGTTTCTGTTTCTACTGTGTGCATTAGGGCCTGTAACTGAACCTGTTTCTACTGTGTCATTAGGGCCTGTAACTGAACCTGTTTCTGTTTCTACTGTGTCATTAGGACCTGTAACTGAACCTGTTTCTGTTTCTACTCTTTCATTAGGGCCTCTAACTAAACCTGTTTCTGTTTCTACAGTGTGCATTAGGGCCTGTAACTGAACCTGTTTCTGTTTCTACTGTGTCATTAGGGCCTGTAACTGAACCTGTTTCTGTTTCTACTGTGTCATTAGGGCCTGTAACTGAACCTGTTTCTGTTTCTACTGTGTCATTAGGGCCTGTAACTGAACCTGTTTCTGTTTCTACTGTGTCATTAGGGCCTGTAACTGAACCTGTTTCTGTTTCTACTGTGTGCATTAGGGCCTGTAACTGAACCTGTTTCTGTTTCTACTCTGTCATTAGGGCCTGTAACTGAACCTGTTTCAACTGTGTCATTAGGACCTGTAACTGAACCTGTTTCTGTTTCTACTGTGTCATTAGGGCCTGTAACTGAACCTGTTTATACTGTATCATTAGGGCCTGTAACTTAACCTGTTTCTGTTTCTACTGTGTCATTAGGGCCTGTAACTGAACCTGTTTCTGTTTCTACTGTGTCATTAGGGCCTGTAACTGAACCTGTTTCTGTTTCTACTGTGTGCATTAGGACCTGTAACTGAACCTGTTTCTGTTTCTACTCTGTCATTAGGGCCTGTACCTGAACCTGTTTCTGTTTCTACTGTGTCATTAGGGCCGGTAACTGAACCTGTTTCTACTGTGTGCATTAGGGCCTGTAACTGAACCTGTTTCTACTGTGTCATTAGGGCCTGTAACGGAACCTGTTTCTGTTTCTACTGTGTCATTAGGGCCTGTAACTGAACCTGTTTCTGTTTCTACTGTGTGCATTATGGCCTGTACCTGAACCTGTTTCTGTTTCTACTGTGTCATTAGGGCCTGTAACTGAACCTGTTTCTGTTTCTACTGTGTGCATTAGGGCCTGTAACTGAACCTGTTTCTGTTTCTACTGTGTCATTAGGGCCTCTAACTAAACCTGTTTCTGTTTCTACTGTGTGCATTAGGGCCTGTAACTGAACCTGTTTCTACTGTGTCATTAGGGCCTGTAACTGAACCTGTTTCTGTTTCTACTGTGTCATTAGGACCTGTAACTGAACCTGTTTCTGTTTCTACTCTTTCATTAGGGCCTCTAACTAAACCTGTTTCTGTTTCTACAGTGTGCATTAGGGCCTGTAACTGAACCTGTTTCTGTTTCTACTGTGTCATTAGGGCCTGTAACTGAACCTGTTTCTGTTTCTACTGTGTCATTAGGGCCTGTAACTGAACCTGTTTCTGTTTCTACTGTGTCATTAGGGCCTGTAACTGAACCTGTTTCTGTTTCTACTGTGTCATTAGGGCCTGTAACTGAACCTGTTTCTGTTTCTACTGTGTCATTAGGGCCTGTAACTGAACCTGTTTCTACTGTGTGCATTAGGGCCTGTAACTGAACCTGTTTCTGTTTCTACTGTGTCATTAGGGCCTGTAACTGAACCTATTTCTGTTTCTACTGTGTCATTAGGGCCTGTAACTGAACCTGTTTCTGTTTCTACTGTGTCATTAGGGCCTGTAACTGAACCTGTTTCTGTTTCTACTGTGTCATTAGGGCCTGTAACTGAACCTGTTTCTACTGTGTGCATCAGGGCCTGTAACTGAACCTGTTTCTGTTTCTACTGTGTCATTAGGAGCTGTAACTGAACCTGTTTCTGTTTCTACTGTGTCATTAGGACCTGTAACTGAACCTGTTTCTGTTTCTACTGTGTCATTAGAGCCTGTAACTGAACCTGTTTCTACTGTGTGCATTAGGGCCTGTAACTGAACCTGTTTCTGTTTCTACTGTGTCATTAGGGCCTGTAACTGAACCTATTTCTACTGTGTGCATTAGGGCCTGTAACTGAACCTGTTTCTGTTTCTACTGTGTGCATTAGGGCCTGTAACTGAACCTGTTTCTGTTTCTACTGTGTCATTAGGGCCTGTAACTTAACCTGTTTCTGTTTCTACTGTGTCATTAGGGCCTGTAACTGAACCTGTTTCTGTTTCTACTGTTTCATTAGGGCCTGAAACTGAACCTGTTTCTGTTTCTGTTTCTACTGTGTCATTAGGGCCTGTAACTGAACCTGTTTCTGTTTCTACTGTGTCATTAGGGCCTGTAACTGAACCTGTTTCTGTTTCTACTGTGTGCATTAGGGCCTGTAACTGAACCTGTTTCTACTGTGTCATTAGGGCCTGTAACTGAACCTGTTTCTGTTTCTACTGTGTCATTAGGGCCTGTAACTGAACCTGTTTCTGTTTCTACCGTGTCATTAGGGCCTGTAACTGAACCTGTTTCTGTTTCTACTGTGTGCATTAGGGCCTGTAACTGAACCTGTTTCTGTTTCTACTGTGTCATTAGGGCCTGTAACTGAACCTGTTTCTGTTTCTACTGTGTCATTAGGTCCTGTAACTTAACCTGTTTCTGTTTCTACTGTGTCATTAGGACCTGTAACTGAACCTGTTTCTGTTTCTACTCTTTCATTAGGGCCTCTAACTAAACCTGTTTCTGTTTCTACTGTGTGCATTAGGGCCTGTAACTGAACCTGTTTCTACTGTGTCATTAGGGCCTGTAACTGAACCTGTTTCTGTTTCTACTGTGTCATTAGGACCTGTAACTGAACCTGTTTCTGTTTCTACTCTTTCATTAGGGCCTCTAACTAAACCTGTTTCTGTTTCTACAGTGTGCATTAGGGCCTGTAACTGAACCTGTTTCTGTTTCTACTGTGTCATTAGGGCCTGTAACTGAACCTGTTTCTGTTTCTACTGTGTCATTAGGGCCTGTAACTGAACCTGTTTCTGTTTCTACTGTGTCATTAGGGCCTGTAACTGAACCTGTTTCTGTTTCTACTGTGTCATTAGGGCCTGTAACTGAACCTGTTTCTGTTTCTACTGTGTGCATTAGGGCCTGTAACTGAACCTGTTTCTGTTTCTACTCTGTCATTAGGGCCTGTAACTGAACCTGTTTCAACTGTGTCATTAGGACCTGTAACTGAACCTGTTTCTGTTTCTACTGTGTCATTAGGGCCTGTAACTGAACCTGTTTATACTGTATCATTAGGGCCTGTAACTTAACCTGTTTCTGTTTCTACTGTGTCATTAGGGCCTGTAACTGAACCTGTTTCTGTTTCTACTGTGTCATTAGGGCCTGTAACTGAACCTGTTTCTGTTTCTACTGTGTGCATTAGGACCTGTAACTGAACCTGTTTCTGTTTCTACTCTGTCATTAGGGCCTGTACCTGAACCTGTTTCTGTTTCTAGTGTGTCATTAGGGCCGGTAACTGAACCTGTTTCTACTGTGTGCATTAGGGCCTGTAACTGAACCTGTTTCTACTGTGTCATTAGGGCCTGTAACGGAACCTGTTTCTGTTTCTACTGTGTCATTAGGGCCTGTAACTGAACCTGTTTCTGTTTCTACTGTGTGCATTATGGCCTGTACCTGAACCTGTTTCTGTTTCTACTGTGTCATTAGGGCCTGTAACTGAACCTGTTTCTGTTTCTACTCTGTGCATTAGGGCCTGTAACTGAACCTGTTTCTGTTTCTACTGTGTCATTAGGGCCTCTAACTAAACCTGTTTCTGTTTCTACTGTGTGCATTAGGGCCTGTAACTGAACCTGTTTCTACTGTGTCATTAGGGCCTGTAACTGAACCTGTTTCTGTTTCTACTGTGTCATTAGGACCTGTAACTGAACCTTTTCTGTTTCTACTCTTTCATTAGGGCCTCTAACTAAACCTGTTTCTGTTTCTACAGTGTGCATTAGGGCCTGTAACTGAACCTGTTTCTGTTTCTACTGTGTCATTAGGGCCTGTAACTGAACCTGTTTCTGTTTCTACTGTGTCATTAGGGCCTGTAACTGAACCTGTTTCTGTTTCTACTGTGTCATTAGGGCCTGTAACTGAACCTGTTTCTGTTTCTACTGTGTCATTAGGGCCTGGAACTGAACCTGTTTCTGTTTCTACTGTGTCATTAGGGCCTGTAACTGAACCTGTTTCTACTGTGTGCATTAGGGCCTGTAACTGAACCTGTTTCTGTTTCTACTGTGTCATTAGGGCCTGTAACTGAACCTATTTCTGTTTCTACTGTGTCATTAGGGCCTGTAACTGAACCTGTTTCTGTTTCTACTGTGTCATTAGGGCCTGTAACTGAACCTGTTTCTGTTTCTACTGTGTCATTAGGGCCTGTAACTGAACCTGTTTCTACTGTGTGCATCAGGGCCTGTAACTGAACCTGTTTCTGTTTCTACTGTGTCATTAGGAGCTGTAACTGAACCTGTTTCTGTTTCTACTGTGTCATTAGGACCTGTAACTGAACCTGTTTCTGTTTCTACTGTGTCATTAGGGCCTGTAACTGAACCTGTTTCTACTGTGTGCATTAGGGCCTGTAACTGAACCTGTTTCTGTTTCTACTGTGTCATTAGGGCCTGTAACTGAACCTGTTTCTACTGTGTGCATTAGGGCCTGTAACTGAACCTGTTTCTGTTTCTACTGTGTGCATTAGGGCCTGTAACTGAACCTGTTTCTGTTTCTACTGTGTCATTAGGGCCTGTAACTTAACCTGTTTCTGTTTCTACTGTGTCATTAGGGCCTGTAACTGAACCTGTTTCTGTTTCTACTGTGTCATTAGGGCCTGAAACTGAACCTGTTTCTGTTTCTGTTTATACTGTGTCATTAGGGCCTGTAACTGAACCTGTTTCTGTTTCTACTGTGTCATTAGGGCCTGTAACTGAACCTGTTTCTGTTTCTACTGTGTGCATTAGGGCCTGTAACTGAACCTGTTTCTACTGTGTCATTAGGGCCTGTAACTGAACCTGTTTCTGTTTCTACTGTGTCATTAGGGCCTGTAACTGAACCTGTTTCTGTTTCTACTGTGTCATTAGGGCCTGTAACTGAACCTGTTTCTGTTTCTACTGTGTGCATTAGGGCCTGTAACTGAACCTGTTTCTGTTTCTACTGTGTCATTAGGGCCTGTAACTGAACCTGTTTCTGTTTCTACTGTGTCATTAGGTCCTGTAACTTAACCTGTTTCTGTTTCTACTGTGTCATTAGGACCTGTAACTGAACCTGTTTCTGTTTCTACTCTTTCATTAGGGCCTCTAACTAAACCTGTTTCTGTTTCTACTGTGTGCATTAGGGCCTGTAACTGAACCTGTTTCTACTGTGTCATTAGGGACTGTAACTGAACCTGTTTCTGTTTCTACTGTGTCATTAGGACCTGTAACTGAACCTGTTTCTGTTTCTACTCTTTCATTAGGGCCTATAACTAAACATGTTTCTGTTTCTACTGTGTGCATTAGGGCCTGTAACTGAACCTGTTTCTACTGTGTCATTAGGGCCTGTAACTGAACCTGTTTCTGTTTCTACTGTGTCATTAGGACCTGTAACTGAACCTGTTTCTGTTTCTACTCTTTCATTAGGGCCTCTAACTAAACCTGTTTCTGTTTCTACAGTGTGCATTAGGGCCTGTAACTGAACCTGTTTCTGTTTCTACTGTGTCATTAGGGCCTGTAACTGAACCTGTTTCTGTTTCTACTGTGTCATTAGGGCCTGTAACTGAACCTATTTCTGTTTCTACTGTGTCATTAGGGCCTGTAACTGAACCTGTTTCTGTTTCTACTGTGTCATTAGGGCCTGAAACTGAACCTGTTTCTGTTTCTGTTTATACTGTGTCATTAGGGCCTGTAACTGAACCTGTTTCTGTTTCTACTGTGTCATTAGGGCCTGTAACTGAACCTGTTTCTGTTTCTACTGTGTGCATTAGGGCCTGTAACTGAACCTGTTTCTACTGTGTCATTAGGGCCTGTAACTGAACCTGTTTCTGTTTCTACTGTGTCATTAGGGCCTGTAACTGAACCTGTTTCTGTTTCTACTGTGTCATTAGGGCCTGTAACTGAACCTGTTTCTGTTTCTACTGTGTGCATTAGGGCCTGTAACTGAACCTGTTTCTGTTTCTACTGTGTCATTAGGGCCTGTAACTGAACCTGTTTCTGTTTCTACTGTGTCATTAGGTCCTGTAACTTAACCTGTTTCTGTTTCTACTGTGTCATTAGGACCTGTAACTGAACCTGTTTCTGTTTCTACTCTTTCATTAGGGCCTCTAACTAAACCTGTTTCTGTTTCTACTGTGTGCATTAGGGCCTGTAACTGAACCTGTTTCTACTGTGTCATTAGGGACTGTAACTGAACCTGTTTCTGTTTCTACTGTGTCATTAGGACCTGTAACTGAACCTGTTTCTGTTTCTACTCTTTCATTAGGGCCTATAACTAAACATGTTTCTGTTTCTACTGTGTGCATTAGGGCCTGTAACTGAACCTGTTTCTACTGTGTCATTAGGGCCTGTAACTGAACCTGTTTCTGTTTCTACTGTGTCATTAGGACCTGTAACTGAACCTGTTTCTGTTTCTACTCTTTCATTAGGGCCTCTAACTAAACCTGTTTCTGTTTCTACAGTGTGCATTAGGGCCTGTAACTGAACCTGTTTCTGTTTCTACTGTGTCATTAGGGCCTGTAACTGAACCTGTTTCTGTTTCTACTGTGTCATTAGGGCCTGTAACTGAACCTATTTCTGTTTCTACTGTGTCATTAGGGCCTGTAACTGAACCTGTTTCTGTTTCTACTTTGTCATTAGGGCCTGTAACTGAACCTGTTTCTGTTTCTACTGTGTCATTAGGGCCTGTAACTGAACCTGTTTCTACTGTGTGCATCAGGGCCTGTAACTGAACCTGTTTCTGTTTCTACTGTGTCATTAGGAGCTGTAACTGAACCTGTTTCTGTTTCTACTGTGTCATTAGGACCTGTAACTGAACCTGTTTCTGTTTCTACTGTGTCATTAGGGCCTGTAACTGAACCTGTTTCTACTGTGTGCATTAGGGCCTGTAACTGAACCTGTTTCTGTTTCTACTGTGTCATTAGGGCCTGTAACTGAACCTGTTTCTACTGTGTGCATTAGGGCCTGTAACTGAACCTGTTTCTGTTTCTACTGTGTGCATTAGGGCCTGTAACTGAACCTGTTTCTG
Organism: Coregonus clupeaformis; assembly: GCF_020615455.1. NCBI lineage: Eukaryota > Metazoa > Chordata > Actinopteri > Salmoniformes > Salmonidae > Coregonus > Coregonus clupeaformis. The sequence goes on along the minus strand of NC_059212.1, from coordinate 43,047,278 downwards.
TTTCTACTGTGTCATTAGGGCCTGTAACTTAACCTGTTTCTGTTTCTACTGTGTCATTAGGGCCTGTAACTGAACCTGTTTCTGTTTCTACTGTGTCATTAGGGCCTGAAACTGAACCTGTTTCTGTTTCTGTTTATACTGTGTCATTAGGGCCTGTAACTGAACCTGTTTCTGTTTCTACTGTGTCATTAGGGCCTGTAACTGAACCTGTTTCTGTTTCTACTGTGTGCATTAGGGCCTGTAACTGAACCTGTTTCTACTGTGTCATTAGGGCCTGTAACTGAACCTGTTTCTGTTTCTACTGTGTCATTAGGGCCTGTAACTGAACCTGTTTCTGTTTCTACTGTGTCATTAGGGCCTGTAACTGAACCTGTTTCTGTTTCTACTGTGTGCATTAGGGCCTGTAACTGAACCTGTTTCTGTTCCTACTGTGTCATTAGGGCCTGTAACTGAACCTGTTTCTGTTTCTACTGTGTCATTAGGTCCTGTAACTTAACCTGTTTCTGTTTCTACTGTGTCATTAGGACCTGTAACGGAACCTGTTTCTGTTTCTACTCTTTCATTAGGGCCTCTAACTAAACCTGTTTCTGTTTCTACTGTGTGCATTAGGGCCTGTAACTGAACCTGTTTCTACTGTGTCATTAGGGCCTGTAACTGAACCTGTTTCTGTTTCTACTGTGTCATTAGGACCTGTAACTGAACCTGTTTCTGTTTCTACTCTTTCATTAGGGCCTATAACTAAACCTGTTTCTGTTTCTACTGTGTGCATTAGGGCCTGTAACTGAACCTGTTTCTACTGTGTCATTAGGGCCTGTAACTGAACCTGTTTCTGTTTCTACTGTGTCATTAGGACCTGTAACTGAACCTGTTTCTGTTTCTACTCTTTCATTAGGGCCTCTAACTAAACCTGTTTCTGTTTCTACAGTGTGCATTAGGGCCTGTAACTGAACCTGTTTCTGTTTCTACTGTGTCATTAGGGCCTGTAACTGAACCTGTTTCTGTTTCTACTGTGTCATTAGGGCCTGTAACTGAACCTGTTTCTGTTTCTACTGTGTCATTAGGGCCTGTAACTGAACCTGTTTCTGTTTCTACTGTGTCATTAGGGCCTGTAACTGAACCTGTTTCTGTTTCTACTGTGTCATTAGGGCCTGTAACTGAACCTGTTTCTACTGTGTGCATTAGGGCCTGTAACTGAACCTGTTTCTGTTTCTACTGTGTCATTAGGGCCTGTAACTGAACCTGTTTCTGTTTCTACTGTGTCATTAGGGCCTGTAACTGAACCTGTTTCTGTTTCTACTGTGTCATTAGGGCCTGTAACTGAACCTGTTTCTGTTTCTACTGTGTCATTAGGGCCTGTAACTGAACCTGTTTCTACTGTGTGCATCAGGGCCTGTAACTGAACCTGTTTCTGTTTCTACTGTTTCATTAGGGCCTGTAACTGAACCTGTTTCTGTTTCTACTGTGTCATTAGGACCTGTAACTGAACCTGTTTCTGTTTCTACTGTGTCATTAGGGCCTGTAACTGAACCTGTTTCTACTGTGTGCATTAGGGCCTGTAACTGAACCTGTTTCTGTTTCTACTGTGTCATTAGGGCCTGTAACTGAACCTGTTTCTACTGTGTGCATTAGGGCCTGTAACTGAACCTGTTTCTGTTTCTACTGTGTGCATTAGGGCCTGTAACTGAACCTGTTTCTGTTTCTACTGTGTCATTAGGGCCTGTAACTTAACCTGTTTCTGTTTCTACTGTGTCATTAGGGCCTGTAACTGAACCTGTTTCTGTTTCTACTGTGTCATTAGGGCCTGAAACTGAACCTGTTTCTGTTTCTGTTTATACTGTGTCATTAGGGCCTGTAACTGAACCTGTTTCTGTTTCTACTGTGTCATTAGGGCCTGTAACTGAACCTGTTTCTGTTTCTACTGTGTGCATTAGGGCCTGTAACTGAACCTGTTTCTACTGTGTCATTAGGGCCTGTAACTGAACCTGTTTCTGTTTCTACTGTGTCATTAGGGCCTGTAACTGAACCTGTTTCTGTTTCTACTGTGTCATTAGGGCCTGTAACTGAACCTGTTTCTGTTTCTACTGTGTGCATTAGGGCCTGTAACTGAACCTGTTTCTGTTCCTACTGTGTCATTAGGGCCTGTAACTGAACCTGTTTCTGTTTCTACTGTGTCATTAGGTCCTGTAACTTAACCTGTTTCTGTTTCTACTGTGTCATTAGGACCTGTAACGGAACCTGTTTCTGTTTCTACTCTTTCATTAGGGCCTCTAACTAAACCTGTTTCTGTTTCTACTGTGTGCATTAGGGCCTGTAACTGAACCTGTTTCTACTGTGTCATTAGGGCCTGTAACTGAACCTGTTTCTGTTTCTACTGTGTCATTAGGACCTGTAACTGAACCTGTTTCTGTTTCTACTCTTTCATTAGGGCCTATAACTAAACCTGTTTCTGTTTCTACTGTGTGCATTAGGGCCTGTAACTGAACCTGTTTCTACTGTGTCATTAGGGCCTGTAACTGAACCTGTTTCTGTTTCTACTGTGTCATTAGGACCTGTAACTGAACCTGTTTCTGTTTCTACTCTTTCATTAGGGCCTCTAACTAAACCTGTTTCTGTTTCTACAGTGTGCATTAGGGCCTGTAACTGAACCTGTTTCTGTTTCTACTGTGTCATTAGGGCCTGTAACTGAACCTGTTTCTGTTTCTACTGTGTCATTAGGGCCTGTAACTGAACCTGTTTCTGTTTCTACTGTGTCATTAGGGCCTGTAACTGAACCTGTTTCTGTTTCTACTGTGTCATTAGGGCCTGTAACTGAACCTGTTTCTGTTTCTACTGTGTCATTAGGGCCTGTAACTGAACCTGTTTCTGTTTCTACTGTGTCATTAGGGCCTGTAACTGAACCTGTTTCTACTGTGTGCATTAGGGCCTGTAACTGAACCTGTTTCTGTTTCTACTGTGTCATTAGGGCCTGTAACTGAACCTGTTTCTGTTTCTACTGTGTCATTAGGGCCTGTAACTGAACCTGTTTCTGTTTCTACTGTGTCATTAGGGCCTGTAACTGAACCTGTTTCTGTTTCTACTGTGTCATTAGGGCCTGTAACTGAACCTGTTTCTACTGTGTGCATCAGGGCCTGTAACTGAACCTGTTTCTGTTTCTACTGTGTCATTAGGGCCTGTAACTGAACCTGTTTCTGTTTCTACTGTGTCATTAGGACCTGTAACTGAACCTGTTTCTGTTTCTACTGTGTCATTAGGGCCTGTAACTGAACCTGTTTCTACTGTGTGCATTAGGGCCTGTAACTGAACCTGTTTCTGTTTCTACTGTGTCATTAGGGCCTGTAACTGAACCTGTTTCTACTGTGTGCATTAGGGCCTGTAACTGAACCTGTTTCTGTTTCTACTGTGTGCATTAGGGCCTGTAACTGAACCTGTTTCTTTTTCTACTGTGTCATTAGGGCCTGTAACTTAACCTGTTTCTGTTTCTACTGTGTCATTAGGGCCTGTAACTGAACCTGTTTCTGTTTCTACTGTGTCATTAGGGCCTGAAACTGAACCTGTTTCTGTTTCTGTTCATACTGTGTCATTAGGGCCTGTAACTGAACCTGTTTCTGTTTCTACTGTGTCATTAGGGCCTGTAACTGAACCTGTTTCTGTTTCTACTGTGTCATTAGGGCCTGTAACTGAACCTGTTTCTGTTTCTACTGTGTCATTAGGGCCTGTAACTGAACCTGTTTCTGTTTCTACTGTGTCATTAGGGCCTGTAACTGAACCTGTTTCTGTTTCTACTGTGTCATTAGGGCCTGTAACTGAACCTGTTTCTACTGTGTGCATTAGGGCCTGTAACTGAACCTGTTTCTGTTTCTACTGTGTCATTAGGGCCTGTAACTGAACCTGTTTCTGTTTCTACTGTGTCATTAGGGCCTGTAACTGAACCTGTTTCTGTTTCTACTGTGTCATTAGGGCCTGTAACTGAACCTGTTTCTGTTTCTACTGTGTCATTAGGGCCTGTAACTGAACCTGTTTCTACTGTGTGCATCAGGGCCTGTAACTGAACCTGTTTCTGTTTCTACTGTGTCATTAGGAGCTGTAACTGAACCTGTTTCTGTTTCTACTGTGTCATTAGGACCTGTAACTGAACCTGTTTCTGTTTCTACTGTGTCATTAGGGCCTGTAACTGAACCTGTTTCTACTGTGTGCATTAGGGCCTGTAACTGAACCTGTTTTTGTTTCTACTGTGTCATTAGGGCCTGTAACTGAACCTGTTTCTATTGTGTGCATTAGGGCCTGTAACTGAACCTGTTTCTGTTTCTACTGTGTGCATTAGGGCCTGTAACTGAACCTGTTTCTGTTTCTACTGTGTCATTAGGGCCTGTAACTTAACCTGTTTCTGTTTCTACTGTGTCATTAGGGCCTGTAACTGAACCTGTTTCTGTTTCTACTGTGTCATTAGGGCCATAAACTGAACCTGTTTCTGTTTCTGTTTATACTGTGTCATTAGGGCCTGTAACTGAACCTGTTTCTGTTTCTACTGTGTCATTAGGGCCTGTAACTGAACCTGTTTCTGTTTTACTGTGTGCATTAGGGCCTGTAACTGAACCTGTTTCTACTGTGTCATTAGGGCCTGTAACTGAACCTGTTTCTGTTTCTACTGTGTCATTAGGGCCTGTAACTGAACCTGTTTCTGTTTCTACTGTGTCATTAGGGCCTGTAACTGAACCTGTTTCTGTTTCTACTGTGTGCATTAGGGCCTGTAACTGAACCTGTTTCTGTTTCTACTGTGTCATTAGGGCCTGTAACTGAACCTGTTTCTGTTTCTACTGTGTCATTAGGTCCTGTAACTTAACCTGTTTCTGTTTCTACTGTGTCATTAGGACCTGTAACTGAACCTGTTTCTGTTCCTACTCTTTCATTAGGGCCTGTAACTGAACCTGTTTCTACTGTGTCATTAGGGCCTGTAACTGAACCTGTTTCTGTTTCTACTGTGTCATTAGGACCTGTAACTGAAGCTGTTTCTGTTTCTACTCTTTCATTAGGGCCTCTAACTAAACCTGTTTCTGTTTCTACTGTGTGCATTAGGGCCTGTAACTGAACCTGTTTCTACTGTGTCATTAGGGCCTGTAACTGAACCTGTTTCTGTTTCTACTGTGTCATTAGGACCTGTAACTGAACCTGTTTCTGTTTCTACTCTTTCATTAGGGCCTCTAACTAAACCTGTTTCTGTTTCTACAGTGTGCATTAGGGCCTGTAACTGAACCTGTTTCTGTTTCTACTGTGTCATTAGGGCCTGTAACTGAACCTGTTTCTGTTTCTACTGTGTCATTAGGGCCTGTAACTGAACCTGTTTCTGTTTCTACTGTGTCATTAGGGCCTGTAACTGAACCTGTTTCTGTTTCTACTGTGTCATTAGGGCCTGTAACTGAACCTGTTTCTGTTTCTACTGTGTCATTAGGGCATGTAACTGAACCTGTTTCTGTTTCTACTGTGTCATTAGGGCCTGTAACTGAACCTGTTTCTACTGTGTGCATTAGGGCCTGTAACTGAACCTGTTTCTGTTTCTACTGTGTCATTAGGGCCTGTAACTGAACCTGTTTCTGTTTCTACTGTGTCATTAGGGCCTGTAACTGAACCTGTTTCTGTTTCTACTGTGTCATTAGGGCCTGTAACTGAACCTGTTTCTGTTTCTACTGTGTCATTAGGGCCTGTAACTGAACCTGTTTCTACTGTGTGCATCAGGGCCTGTAACTGAACCTGTTTCTGTTTCTACTGTGTCATTAGGGCCTGTAACTGAACCTGTTTCTGTTTCTACTGTGTCATTAGGACCTGTAACTGAACCTGTTTCTGTTTCTACTGTGTCATTAGGGCCTGTAACTGAACCTGTTTCTACTGTGTGCATTAGGGCCTGTAACTGAACCTGTTTCTGTTTCTACTGTGTCATTAGGGCCTGTAACTGAACCTGTTTCTACTGTGTGCATTAGGGCCTGTAACTGAACCTGTTTCTGTTTCTACTGTGTGCATTAGGGCCTGTAACTGAACCTGTTTCTTTTTCTACTGTGTCATTAGGGCCTGTAACTTAACCTGTTTCTGTTTCTACTGTGTCATTAGGGCCTGTAACTGAACCTGTTTCTGTTTCTACTGTGTCATTAGGGCCTGAAACTGAACCTGTTTCTGTTTCTGTTTATACTGTGTCATTAGGGCCTGTAACTGAACCTGTTTCTGTTTCTACTGTGTCATTAGGGCCTGTAACTGAACCAGTTTCTGTTTCTACTGTGTGCATTAGGGCCTGTAACTGAACCTGTTTCTACTGTGTCATTAGGGCCTGTAACTGAACCTGTTTCTGTTTCTACTGTGTCATTAGGGCCTGTAACTGAACCTGTTTCTGTTTCTACTGTGTCATTAGGGCCTGTAACTGAACCTGTTTCTGTTTCTACTGTGTGCATTAGGGCCTGTAACTGAACCTGTTTCTGTTTCTACTGTGTCATTAGGGCCTGTAACTGAACCTGTTTCTGTTTCTACTGTGTCATTAGGTCCTGTAACTTAACCTGTTTCTGTTTCTACTGTGTCATTAGGGCCTGTAACTGAACCTGTTTCTACTGTGTGCATTAGGGCCTGTAACTGAACCTGTTTCTGTTTCTACTGTGTCATTAGGGCCTTTAACTTAACCTGTTTCTGTTTCTACTGTGTCATTAGGGCCTCTAACTAAACCTGTTTCTGTTTCTGTTTCTACTGTGTGCATTAGGGCCTGTAACTGAACCTGTTTCTGTTTCTACTGTGTCATTAGGACCTGTAACTGAACCTTTTCCTACTTTGTGCATTAGGGCCTGTAACCGAACCTGTTTCTGTTTCTACTGTGTGCATTAGGACCTGTAACTGAACCTGTTTCTGTTTCTACTCTTTCATTTGGGCCTCTATCTAAACCTGTTTCTGTTTCTACAGTGTGTATTAGGGCCTGTAACTGAACCTGTTTCTGTTTCTACTGTGTCATTAGGACCTGTAACTGAACCTTTTCCTACTTTGTGCATTAGGGCCTGTAACCGAACCTGTTTCTGTTTCTACTGTGTGCATTAGGACCTGTAACTGAACCTGTTTCTGTTTCTACTCTTTCATTTGGGCCTCTATCTAAACCTGTTTCTGTTTCTACAGTGTGCATTAGGGCCTGTAACTGAACCTATTTCTGTTTCTACTGTGTGCATTAGGGCCTGTAACTGAACCTGTTTCTGTTTCTACTGTGTCATTAGGACCTGTAACTGAACCTTTTCCTACTTTGTGCATTAGGGCCTGTAACCGAACCTGTTTCTGTTTCTACTGTGTGCATTAGGACCTGTAACTGAACCTGTTTCTGTTTCTACTCTTTCATTTGGGCCTCTATCTAAACCTGTTTCTGTTTCTACAGTGTGCATTAGGGCCTGTAACTGAACCTATTTCTGTTTCTACTGTGTTCATTAGGGCCTGTAACTGAACCTGTTTCTGTTTCTACTGTGTCATTAGGACCTGTAACTGAACCTTTTCCTACTTTGTGCATTAGGGCCTGTAACCGAACCTGTTTCTGTTTCTACTGTGTGCATTAGGACCTGTAACTGAACCTGTTTCTGTTTCTACTCTTTCATTTGGGCCTCTATCTAAACCTGTTTCTGTTTCTACTGTGTCATTAGGGCCTGTAACTGAACCTGTTTCTACTGTGTGCATTAGGGCCTGTAACTGAACCTGTTTCTGTTTCTACTGTGTCATTAGGGCCTGTAACTGAACCTGTTTCTACTGTGTCATTAGGGCCTGTAACTGAACCTGTTTCTGTTTCTACTGTGTCATTAGGACCTGTAACTGAACCTTTTCCTACTTTGTGCATTAGGGCCTGTAACCGAACCTGTTTCTGTTTCTACTGTGTGCATTAGGACCTGTAACTGAACCTGTTTCTGTTTCTACTCTTTCATTTGGGCCTCTCTCTAAACCTGTTTCTGTTTCTACAGTGTGCATTAGGGCCTGTAACTGAACCTATTTCTGTTTCTACTGTGTGCATTAGGGCCTGTAACTGAACCTGTTTCTGTTTCTACTGTGTCATTAGGACCTGTAACTGAACCTTTTCCTACTTTGTGCATTAGGGCCTGTAACCGAACCTGTTTCTGTTTCTACTGTGTGCATTAGGACCTGTAACTGAACCTGTTTCTGTTTCTACTCTTTCATTTGGGCCTCTATCTAAACCTGTTTCTGTTTCTACTGTGTCATTAGGGCCTGTAACTGAACCTGTTTCTACTGTGTGCATTAGGGCCTGTAACTGAACCTGTTTCTGTTTCTACTGTGTCATTAGGGCCTGTAACTGAACCTGTTTCTACTGTGTCATTAGGGCCTGTAACTGAACCTGTTTCTGTTTCTACTGTGTCATTAGGGCCGGTAACTGAACCTGTTTCTACTGTGTGCATTAGGGCCTGTAACTGAACCTGTTTCTGTTTCTACTGTGTCATTAGGGCCTGTAACTGAACCTGTTTCTGTTTCTACTGTGTCATTAGGGCCTTTAACTGAACCTATTTCTGTTTCTACTGTGTGCATTAGGGCCTGTAACTGAACCTGTTTCTGTTTCTACTGTGTCATTAGGGCCTGTAACTGAACCTGTTTCTGTTTCTACTGTGTCATTAGGGCCTGTAACTGAACCTGTTTCTGTTTCTACTGTGTCATTAGGGCCTGTAACTGAACCTGTTTCTGTTTCTACTGTGTCATTAGGACCTGTAACTTAACCTGTTTCTGTTTCTACTGTGTCATTAGGGCCTGTAACTGAACTTGTTTCTGTTTCTACTGTGTCATTAGGGCCTGTAACTGAACCTCTTTCTGTTTCTACTGTGTTATTAGGGCCTGTAACTGAACCTGTTTCTACTGTGTGCATTAGGGCCTGTAACTGAACCTGTTTCTGTTTCTCCTGTGTCATTAGGGCCTGTAACTGAACCTGTTTCTGTTTCTACTGTGTGCATTAGGGCCTGTAACTTAACCTGTTTCTGTTTCTACTGTGTGCATTAGGACCTGTAACTGAACCTGTTTCTGTTTCTACTGTGTCATTAGGGCCTGTACCTGAACCTGTTTCTGTTTCTACTGTGTCATTAGGACCTGTAACTGAACCTGTTTCTACTGTGTGCATTAGGGCCTGTAACTGAACCTGTTTCTGTTTCTACTGTGTCATTAGGGCCTGTAACTGAACCTGTTTATACTGTGTTATTAGGGCCTGTAACTGAACCTGTTTCTACTGTGTCATTAGGGCCTGTAACTGAACCTGTTTCTGTTTCTACTGTGTCATTAGGGCCTGTAACTGAACCTGTTTCTGTTTCTACTGTGTCATTAGGGCCTGAAACTGAACCTGTTTCTACTGTGTGCATTAGGGCCTGTAACTGAACCTGTTTCTGTTTCTACTGTGTCATTAGGGCCTGTAACTGAACCTGTTTATACTGTGTTATTAGGGCCTGTAACTGAACCTGTTTCTACTGTGTCATTAGGGCCTGTAACTGAACCTGTTTCTGTTTCTACTGTGTCATTAGGACCTGTAACTTAACCTGTTTCTGTTTCTACTGTGTCATTAGGGCCTGTAACTGAACTTGTTTCTGTTTCTACTGTGTCATTAGGGCCTGTAACTGAACCTCTTTCTGTTTCTACTGTGTTATTAGGGCCTGTAACTGAACCTGTTTCTACTGTGTGCATTAGGGCCTGTAACTGAACCTGTTTCTGTTTCTCCTGTGTCATTAGGGCCTGTAACTGAACCTGTTTCTGTTTCTACTGTGTGCATTAGGGCCTGTAACTTAACCTGTTTCTGTTTCTACTGTGTGCATTAGGACCTGTAACTGAACCTCTTTCTGTTTCTACTGTGTCATTAGGGCCTGTACCTGAACCTGTTTCTGTTTCTACTGTGTCATTAGGACCTGTAACTGAACCTGTTTCTACTGTGTGCATTAGGGCCTGTAACTGAACCTGTTTCTGTTTCTACTGTGTCATTAGGGCCTGTACCTGAACCTGTTTCTGTTTCTACTGTGTCATTAGGACCTGTAACTGAACCTGTTTCTACTGTGTGCATTAGGGCCTGTAACTGAACCTGTTTCTGTTTCTACTGTGTCATTAGGGCCTGTAACTGAACCTGTTTCTGTTTCTACTGTGTCATTAGGGCCTGTAACTGAACCTGTTTATACTGTGTTATTAGGGCCTGTAACTGAACCTGTTTCTACTGTGTCATTAGGGCCTGTAACTGAACCTGTTTCTGTTTCTACTGTGTCATTAGGACCTGTAACTTAACCTGTTTCTGTTTCTACTGTGTCATTAGGGCCTGTAACTGAACCTGTTTCTGTTTCTACTGTGTGCATTAGGACCTGTAACTGAACCTGTTTCTGTTTCTACTGTGTGCATTAGGGCCTGTAACTGAACCTGTTTCTACTGTGTGCATTAGGGCCTGTAACTGAACCTGTTTCTACTGTGTCATTAGGGCCTGTAGCTGAACCTGTTTCTGTTTCTACTGTGTGCATTAGGGCCTGTAACTGAACCTGTTTCTACTGTGTCATTAGGGCCTGTAACTGAACCTGTTTCTGTTTCTACTGTCTGCATTAGGGCCTGTAACTGAACCTGTTTCTACTGTGTCATTAGGGCCTGTAACTGAACCTGTTTCTGTTTCTACTGTGTCATTAGGGCCTGTAACTGAACCTGTTTCTGTTTCTACTGTGTCATTAGGACCTGTAATGAACCTGTTTCTGTTTCTACTGTGTCATTAGGGCCTGTAACTGAACCTGTTTCTGTTTCTACTGTGTCATTAGGGCCTGAAACTGAACCTGTTTCTGTTTCTACTGTGTCATTAGGGCCTGTAACTGAACCTGTTTCTGTTTCTACTGTGTCATTAGGACCTGTAACTGAACCTGTTTCTGTTTCTACTGTGTCATTAGGACCTGTAATGAACCTGTTTCTGTTTCTACTGTGTGCATTAGGGCCTGTAACTGAACCTGTTTCTGTTTCTACTGTGTCATTAGGACCTGTAATGAACCTGTTTCTGTTTCTACTGTGTCATTAGGGCCTGTAACTGAACCTGTTTCTACTGTGTCATTAGGGCCTGTAGCTGAACCTGTTTCTGTTTCTACTGTGTCATTAGGGCCTGTAACTGAACCTGTTTCTGTTTCTACTGTGTCATTAGGGCCTGTAGCTGAACCTGTTTCTGTTTCTACTGTGTCATTAGGACCTGTAACTTAACCTGTTTCTACTGTGTCATTAGGGCCTGTAACTGAACCTGTTTCTGTTTCTACTGTGTCATTAGGGCCTGTAACTGAACCTGTTTATACTGTGTCATTAGGGCCTGAAACTGAACCTGTTTCTGTTTCTACTGTGTCATTAGGGCCTGTAACTGAACCTGTTTCTGTTTCTACTGTGTGCATTAGGGCCTGTAACTGAACCTGTTTCTACTGTGTCATTAGGACCTGTAACTGAACCTGTTTCTACTGTGTTATTAGGGCCTGTAACTGAACCTGTTTATGTTTATACTGTGTCATTAGGGCCTGTAACTGAACCTGTTTATACTGTGTCATTAGGGCCTGTAACTGAACCTGTTTATACTGTGTTATTAGGGCCTGTAACTGAACCTGTTTCTACTGTGTTATTAGGGCCTGTAACTGAACCTGTTTCTGTTTCTACTGTGTCATTAGGGCCTGTAACTGAACCTGTTTCTGTTTCTACTGTGTCATTAGGGCCTGTAACTGAACCTGTTTCTGTTTCTACTGTGTCATTAGGGCCTGTAACTGAACCTGTTTCTGTTTCTACTGTGTCATTAGGGCCTGTAACTGAACCTGTTTCTGTTTATACTGTGTCATTCAATTCATGTTGTTCCTACTACCAGATAAAGTGAAATATTCCTCGATATTAAAATGGACATGACGAGCTGCTAATAATAATAAAAACGCAGGGCTGTGTTTAAAACGCAGGGCTGTCTGTCCACTCGGCTCCTCATTCATTGCAGCTGCAGCGCTAGTGGAAGTAGCGAGAAACGTGTTCTAAATTGTAATATTGTTGAATAAAAACAGTGTTGACAATGGTGAAATACAAACTTAAACATGAACTGACTCATAAAAACTTTGCTGGATTCTTTGACAGTCTCTCTGTGGTCATGGTTTTAAAAGTGATTAAATCTCACATCAAATTTTGCTGTGTCCGGGGTCGTGGGTCGCTCTGTAGGCACCATGATTTGAGCTATCCGATTGGCCAGCGCAGTAGGCGAACTCTAGACACAGATCTCCGAGTTTGATTTTTTCCGACAAATGGTTCAAAATGGGAACACTTTGCTTACTCGGCTTCTGAATCAAGTGCTGTCACCGCCAATTTTAAAAAAGGGGGCGCAAGTCTTTATCGTTGGCTTTTCTACAGAAATGTTTGGGGTTGGTTTTGGATTGAAAGAGAGGAAAGGAGAGGAGAGGAGAGGAAGTTCATTCCTGCTTCATGAATCACATTGAAACAGATGCCCCCGCTTCTCTATCTCACGTCCCTTGCCAGAAACTCATTTCCAGCAGTAACAGCAAAGCCCCCTCTTTCATCTCCTCTCCTCCCCTCCCCTCCCCACCCCTCCTCTCCCTTCTTCCACCACTCCTCCCCCTCCCCTCCCCTCCCCACCTCTCCTCTCCCTTCTTCAACTACACCTCCTCCCCCCCCTCCCCTCCCCCACCTCCTCCCCTCCCCTCCCCACCTCTCCCCTCCTCTCCTCTCCCTTCTTCCACCACCCCTCCCCTCCCTCCCCTCTTCCACCACTCCTCCCCCTCCACTCCTCTCCTCTCCCTTGTTCCACCACCCCTCTCCTCCCCTCCCCTCCCCTCCCCTCCCTCCCCTCCCCTCCCCTCCCCTCTTCCACCACTCCTCTCCTCTCCCCTCTTCCACCACTCCTCCCCTCCCCTCTTCCACCACTCCTCCCCCTCCACACCTCTCCCTTCTTCCACCACTCTCCCCCTCCCCCCTCCCCTCCTCTCCCTTCTTCCACCACTCCTCATCCTCCTCTCCTCTTCTCTGCCATCTCACTTCCTTTCCTATCCTCCAGTGGCGACCCGTCATTCAGGGCAAGTGGGGCAGAGCCCGACCTGTTTTGAGCCCCACCTGTTAAGCCAAGGCAGCTCCAAAGAGTTTCAGCCTAGCTCAGAGCGTTCTGTGGTTTTGGGGCAGCCAGCGGAAAATACGGAGCGTAGGGGTTGGTAATGTTCTCTAGTTACGCCGTGATTGGCTCAGTGTTCTGTCACTCATGGGGACACTACGTCACTGCAAAATCTACAGGGAGAGCTCGGAAATTCCACCCCTTGGGTGCTGCCATACAGTTACATTAGAAGTGCCCATCCAAGGCTCAAGGTCATTGGCCACAAAATGAAGTTGAATCACATTATATCTACCGTAGCTTTGATTGGACTGATCATGTCAACATCATACTTTCAAAATCTTAGCTAGCAAGCTAGCAGTCATCATCATGAATCAAGTCGACAATTTACTGGCAAATCCTTTTCAATCCATATGAAGAGAAATTATAGATAAAACGTATCGGTGCTCATCGGCCATTGGACATAAACATTACACAACAAGTTGGAAATTGCAAATTTAACAATGAGTGGTTTGGAAGGAATCAGTGGCTAACTGCAAGCGTTGCAAAGCAATCACTAGCCTGCTATTCAGTGGAGTGGATGTGTGGTCCAAGTCTGGGTTTAAGGGTCAATTTTCCAAGCTTAAAAGGATAAACATTCAACATTGGCCAAGCTGTCAATCTTATACACGTTGCCTCTGATTGAGAACCACACTGGCTCAACATACTAGAGTGTCCAGAGCCAGGGCGTGACATTCTGTCAATCCATCATGACTTCTGCCGCGTTCAAATCAACTGGAAAGTTGGAACTGGGAAATCTCAGACTTCAGTGAGTTCAAGACAACTGGGAACTCAGAAAAAAAATGAGTTCAGACTGGGAAAATACGTTTTGAATGGTCATCCAACTCGGAATTCCAAGTCGGGAACTCTGGCTTCTTTCTAGAGCTCTGACCTGAAGATCACTGACGTCACGATTCAACCTTGTTTTTTTCAGAGTTCCAAATTGTCTTGAAAGCACCATAAATCCAGAGAATGCCAGACTTTGATGACAAAGTTTGATGACAAAATTTGCCCACAAAGGACCGCCGCGCCACCTTCCTGTTCAAGTGAGCACAGCACAACAAGGTGAGTTCAAACATGTCTTGTATGCCGCTGCATAAATGATGTAACATGGCAGGGAGATATGTACAGTGGTTTGCGAAAGTATTCACCCCCCTTGGCATTTTTCCTATGTTGTTGCCTTACAACCTGGAATTAAAATTGATTTTTTGGGGGGTTTGTATCATTTGATTTACACAACATGCCTGCCACTTTGAAGATGCAAAAAACAGAAAACTTGAGTGTGCATAACTATTCACCCCCCCAAATGCAATACCTTGTAGAGCCACCTTTTGCAGCAATTACAGCTTCAAGTCTCTTGGGGTATGTCTCTATAAGCTTGGCACATCTAGCCACTGGGATTTTTGCCCATTCTTCAAGGCAAAACTGCTCTAGCTCCTTCAAGTTGGATGGGTTCCACTGATGTACAGCAATCTTTAAGTCATACCACAGATTCTCAATTGGATTGAGGTCTGGGATTTGACTAGGCCATTCCAAGACATTTAAATGTTTCCTCTTAAACCACTCAAGCATGCTTAGGGTCATTGTCCTGCTGGAAGGTGAACCTCCGTCCCAGTCTCAAATCTCTGGAAGACTGAAACAGGTTTCCCTCAAGAATTTCCCTGTATTTAGCGCCATCCATCATTCCTTGAATTCTGACCAGTTTCCCAGTCCCTGCTGATGAAAAACATCCCCACAGCATGATGCTGCCACCACCATGCTTCACTGTGGGGATGGTCTTCTCGGGGTGATGAGAGGTTTTGGGTTTGCGCCAGACATAGCGTTTTCCTTGATGGCCAAAAAGCTCAATTTTAGTCTCATCTGACCGGAGTTCCTTTTCCATATGTTTGGGGAGTCTCCCACATGCCTTTGGTGAACACCAAACGTGTTTGCTTATTTTTTTATTTAAGCAATGGCTTTTTTCTGGCCACTCTTCCATAAAGCCCAGCTCTGTGGAGTGTATGGCTTAAAGTGGTTCTATGGACACATACTCCAATCTCCGCTGTGGAGCTTTGCAGCTCCTTCAGGGTTATCTTTGGTCTCTTTGTTGCCTCTCTGATTAATGCCCTCCTTGCCTGGTCCGTGAGCTTTGGTGGGCGGCCCTCTCTTGGCAGGTTTGTTGTGGTGCCATATTCTTTCCATTTTTTAATAATGGATTTAATGGTGCTCCGTGGGATGTTCAAAGTGTCGGATATTTTTTTATAACCCAACCCTGATCTGTACTTCAACTTTGTCCCTGACCTGTTTGGAGAGCTCCTTGATCTTCATGGTGCCGCTTGCTTGGTGGTGCCCCTTCCTTAGTGGTATTGCAGACTGTGGGGCCTTTCAGAACAGGTGTATATATGCTGAGATCATGTGACATTTAGATTGTACACAGGTGGACTTTATTTAACTAATTATGTGACTTCTGAAGGTAATTGGTTGCACCATAGCAAAGGTGGTGAATACATATGCATGCACCACTTTTCTGTAATTATTTTTTTTGAATTTTTTGAAACAAGTTATTTTTTTCATTTCACTTTACCAATTTGGACTATTTTGTGTATGTCCATTACATGAAATCCAAATAAAAATCCATTTAAATTACAGGTTGTAATGCAACAAAATAGGAAAAATTGCAAGGGGGATGAATACTTTTGCAAGGCACTTACAACCTGGAATTAAAATGGATTTTGGGGGGGTTTGTATCATTTTATTTACACAACATGCCTGCCACTTTGAAGATGCAAAATATTTTTTGGGGTGATACAAACAAGAAATAAGACAAAAAAACAGAAAACTTGAGTGTGCATAACTATTCACCCCCCCCAAATGCAATACTTTGTAGAGCCACCTTTTGCAGCAATTACAGCTGCAAGTCTCTTGAGGTATGACTGTAGCTAAGAAAGTAATACTAAGTGTATGTTGTACACTGTGTAGGTTGGAGGACGTCCTCCGGAAGTTGTCATAATTTCTGTGTAAGTCTATGGAAAGGGGTGAGAACCATGAGCCTCCTAGGTTTTGTATTGAAGTCAATGTACCCAGAGGAGGACGGAAACTAGCTGTAGCGGGAGGCGCAGGAGGTGTAAATCCCAGAATAATGGTTTATTCGGCCAATACAGCGGTTCGCAGCAATGCGTAAAACAACTAGAGTGCGACTTAACGGCGCACTGGGGGAAAACAAAACACACGGGTGAATATCCCGGCGATAAAGTACATAATGCTCCATCGAGCTATCGACACCTCCACATGGAAACAATCACACACAAAGACATGGGGGGCAGAGGGAACACTTATACAGGTACTGATGAGGGGATATGAACCAGGTGTGTGTAATAAACAAGACAAAACAAATGGAATGATGAGAAGAGGAGCGGCAGTGGCTAGAAGGCCGGTGACGACGAACGCCGAAGCCTGAACCAGGAGAGGAGGCAGCTTCGGAGGAAGTGGTGACAGTAGCTGTCCTCCGGCTACTCCATGGTGCTACCCTACAGTAGCTGTCCTCCGGCTACACCATGGTGCTACCCTACAGTAGCTGTCCTCCGGCTACACCATGGTGCTACCCTACAGAGTGCTGTTGTGCTACTGTAGACCTTCATTGCAAAACAGTGTGTTTTTAATAAATTATTTGGTGACATGTGAATATATTTAGTATAGTTTTCTCTAGAAAGGATAACTTATTTTTTTATTTCTTTTTTAAAATGAAATTCACTGATGAGGATGGTCCTCCCCTTCCTCCTCTGAGGAGCCTCCAATGCAGGACAGTGATTCAGGGTGTGTACAGGACAGTGATTCACGGTGTGTACAGGACAGTGATTCACGGTGTGTACAGGACAGTGATTCAGGGTGTGTACAGGACAGTGATTCACAATGTGTACAGGACAGTGATTCACGGTGTGTACAGGACAGTGATTCACGATGTGTACAGGACAGTGATTCACGATGTGTACAGGACAGTGATTCAAGGTGTGTCCTGGACAGTGATTCACGGTGTGTACAGGACAGTGATTCACGGTGTGTCCAGGACAGTGATTCACGGTGTGTCCAGGACAGTGATTCACGGTGTGTCCAGGACAGTGATTCAGGGAAATACAGAGGGGAAGGGGTCTCCTCATAAACAGCAAATGCTGCCTCTAGCCAGTGTTAGAAAAAGTACTCAATTGTCATACTTGAGTAAAAGTAAAAATACCTTAATAGAAAATGACTCAAGTAAAAGTGAAAGTCACCCAGTAAAATACTACTTGAGTAAAAGTCTAAAAGTATTTGGTTTTAAATATACTTAAGTATCAAAAGTAAATGGAATTGCTAAAATGAACGTAAGTGTCACGCGTGCTGTAGGTGGGTGTAGTGGTGGAATCAAACGCAGGACACCGAAGTATAGTCCAACAGACTTTAGTAACTCTCCAACAAGGAAATAACGAGAACACTTGCCCGTAGGCGAAATAACGCACGAAGGCGAACAAAACAAATGCGCACTACACAGGTGCGTAAACACTCCACGCAGTGGAGGGAAGCTCAACCGAGCGAAATAGCGAACATCAGCCCTACACACGACAGACAAAAATCAATAACACACAACAGGGATGACACACAGTAGGGATGACCAGGGATGTTCTCTTGATAACGAGTACTTTTGGGTGTCAGGGAAAATGTATGGAGTAAAAAATACTTTATTTTCTTTAGGAATGTAGTGAAGTCAAAGTCAAAGTTGGCAAAAATATAAATAGTAAAGTAAAGTGCAGATACCCCAAAAACCACTTAAGTAGTACTTTAAAGTATTTTTACTTAAGTACTTTACACTGCTGACTCTAGATCAGTGGAAGTCTCCACCCGTCTTGGAATACCTGATGGAATACCTGATGGAATACCTGATGGAATACCTGATGGAATACCTGATGGAATACCTGATGGAATACCTGATGGAATACCTGATGGAATACCTGATGGAATACCTGATGGTCAAATCCCTTCTACCTCCCAAGAGAGTTTCCGACTGCTGTATATATTCTAATTGAGGACAATAAAAACAACAAGCTTTATGAACTGTCCGAGGCTATAAACAAGCAGGAAACCATACACCCGGAAGCTGCTTTCCTTGTTGCCGGTGATTTTATTTCCGAATCATTAAGACACGTAATGCCCAACTTTCATCAACATGTCTCCTTCGCCACTACGGGCAATAATGTCTTAGAGCACTGTTACTTTACCCACAAGCAAGCATACAAGGCCCTCCCTCGTCCCCCCTTCGGCAAATCAGATCATGACTCTATACTCCTGCTTCCTGTTTACAAGCAGAAGCTCAAACAGGAAGTACCCCATGACACACTCCGTTGAGAAATGCTCATCCAAATCGGAGGCTATGCTACAGGACTGATTTGCTAGCACTAACTGGAATATGTTCTGGGACTCCGCCAATAGCATCGACAAGCTAACCACCTCCGTCACCGGCTTCATTAGGAAACGTTGTCCCCACAGTGAAGGTTCGCTGCTTCCCCAATCAAAAGCCTTGGATTAACACTGAGGTTGGTGCTAAACTAAAGGACACAAGGCTATCATATCTCTATTGCACTCCACACTGCCCTTTCCCTCCTGGGCATTAGAATGCTGTTCATTAACTTCTGCTCAGCGTTTAACACCATAGTCCCCTCCAAGCTCATCACTAAGCCTAGCTCCCTTGGACTGAAGACATTCCTCTGCAATTTGATCCTGGACTTCCTGACGGGCCGCCCCCAGCCTGGACTTCCTGACGGGGCGCCCCCAGGTGGTGAGGGAGGGTAACATCACCTCCACCACACTGACCCTAAACACAAACAACAACATCTCCACTGATCCTCAACACGGAGGCCCCCTCAGGGGTGTGTGCTTAGTCCCCTCCTGTACTCTCTGTTCACCCATGACTACGTGGCCAAGCACGACTCCAACACCATCATAAAGTTTGCTGACGACACAATGGTGATTGGCCTGATCACCGACGACGATGAGACAGCCTATAGGGAGGAGGCCAGTGACCTGGCAGAGTGGTAGCGGAACAACAACCTCTCCCTGAACGTCAGTGAGACCAAGGAGCTGATGGTGGACTACAGGAAACAGGCAGGGCACCCCCATCTTCATCGACGGGGCTGCAGAGGAGCGGGTCGAAAGCCTCAAGTTCCTCGGTGTCCAAATCACTAAGGACTTAAAATGGTCTGCACACACGCAAACAGTTGTGAAGAAAGCATGACAGCGCATCTTCTCCCTCAGGAGGGCCCTCAAATCTTCAAAAAGTTATACAGCTGCACCATTAAAAGCATATTGACTGGCTACATCACTGCTTGGTATGGCATCTGCACCGCCCTCGAGGGTGGTGCGGACAGTCCAGTACATCACTGGGGCCGAGCTCCCTGCCATCCAGGACCTCTATATCACAGCTCCCTGCCATCCAGGACCTCTATACCAGAGCTCCCTGCCATCCAGGACCTCTATACCAGAGCTCCCTGCCATCCAGGACCTCTATATCAGAGCTCCCTGCCATCCAGGACCTCTATATCACAGCTCCCTGCCATCCAGGACCTCTATATCAGAGCTCCCTGCCATCCAGGACCTCTATATCAGAGCTCCCTGCCATCCAGGACCTCTATATCAGAGCTCCCTGCCATCCAGGACCTCTATATCAGAGCTCCCTGCCATCCAGGACCTCTATATCAGAGCTCCCTGCCATCCAGGACCTCTATATCACAGCTCCCTGCCATCCAGGACCTCTATACCAGAGCTCCCTGCCATCCAGGACCTCTATACCAGAGCTCCCTGCCATCCAGGACCTCTATATCACAGCTCCCTGCCATCCAGGACCTCTATATCAGGCGGTGGGAAAGGAAAAGCCACCAGAGCCATGGACTGTTCTCTCTGCTTCCGCACAGCCAGCGGCACCGGTGCATCAAGTCTGACACCCACAGGCTCCTGAACAGCTTCTATCCCCAAGCCATAAGACTGCTAAATAGCTAAGAAAATTATTACATTGAACAGCCTTACTGAAGAGCTCAGTGACTTTCAACGTGGTACCGACATTGGATGCCACCTTTCTAACAAGTCAGTTTGTCACATTTTTGCCCTGCTAGAGCTGCCCCGGTCAACTGTAAGTGCTATTATTGTGAAGTGGAAGCGTCTACGAGCAACAACGGCTCAGCCGCGAAGTGGTAGGCCACACAAGCTCACAGAACGGGACCGACGAGTGCTGAAGCGTGTAGCGAGTAAAAATCGTCTGTCCTTGGTTGCAACACTACCGAGTTCCAAACTGCCTGTCAGGACAAGAACTGCTCTTTGGGAGCTTCATGAAATGCGTTTCCATGGCCGAGCAGCTGCACACACGCCTAAAATCACCATGCACAATGCCAAGAGTCGGCTGGAGTGGTGTAAAGCTCACTGCCATTGGACTCTGGAGCAGTGGAAACGCGTTCTCTGGAGTGATGAATCACGCTTCATCATCTGGCAGTCTGACGGACAAATCTGAGTTTGGCAGATGCCAGGAGAACGCTACCTGCCCCAATGCATAGTGCCAACTGTAAAGTTTGGTGGACGACGAATAATGGTCTGGGGCCCCTTAGTTCCAGTGAAGGGAAATCTTAACGCTACAGCATACAATTCTAGACGATTCTGTGCTTCCAACTTTGTGGCAACAGTTTGGGGAAGGCCCTTTCCTGTTTCAGCACGACAACGCCCCCGTGCACAAAGCGAGGTCCATACAGAAATGGTTTATAGAGATCAGTGTGGAAGAACTTGACTGGCCTGCACAGAGCCCTGACCTCAACCCCATCGAACACCTTTGGGATGAATTGGAAAGTCGACTGCGAGCCAGGCCTAATCGCCCAATATCAGTGCCCAATCTCACTAATGCTCTTGTGGCTGAATGGAAGCAAGTCCCTGCAGCAATGTTCCAACATCTAGTGGAAATCCTTCCCAGAAGAGTAGAGGCTGTTATAGCAGCAAAGGGGGGACCAACTCCATATTAATGGCCATTAATTTTAGAATGAGATGTTCGACCAGCAGGTGTCCACATACTTTTAGTCATGTAGTGTACCTGACCACACAAACTTAAGCACATACAGTGCCTTGCAAAAGTACTCATCCCCCTTGGCGTTTTTCCTATTTTGTTGCATTACAACCTGTAATTAAAATTTATTTTTATTTGGATTTCATGTAATGGACATACACAAAATAGTCCAAATTGGTGAAGTGAAATTAAAAAAATAACTTGTTTCAAAAATTCTAAAAAAGAAATAACGGAAAAGTGGTGTGTGCATATGTATTCACCCTCTTTGCTATGAAGCCCCTAAATAAGATCTGGTGCAACCAATTACCTTCAGAAGTCACATAATTAGTTAAATAAAGTCCACCTGTGTGCAATCTAAGTGTCACATGATCTGTCACATGATCTCAGTATATATACACCTGTTCTGAAAGGCCCCAGAGTCTGCAACACCACTAAGCAAGGGGCACCACCAAGCAAGCTGCACCATGAAGACAAAGGAGGTCTCCAAACAGGTCAGGGACAAAGTTGTGGAGAAGTACAGATCAGGGTTGGGTTATATAAAAATATCCGACACTTTTAACATCCCACGGAGCACCATTAAATCCATTATTAAAAAATTGAAAGAATATGGCACCACAACAAACATGCCAAGAGAGGGCCACCCACCAAAACTCACGGACCAGGCAAGGAGGGCATTAATCAGAGAGACAACAAAGAGACCAAAGATAACCCTGAAGGAGCTGCAAAGCTCCACAGTGGCGATAGGAGTATCTGTCCATAGGACCACTTTAAGCCGTACAATCCACAGAGCTGGGCTTTACGGAAGAGTGGCCAGAAAAAAGCCATTGCTTAAAGAAAAAAAGAAGAAACCCGTTTGGTGTTCGCCAAAAGGCATGTGGGAGACTCCCCAAACATATGGAAGAAGGTACTCTGGTCAGATGAGACTAAAATTTAGCTTTTTGGCCATCAAGGATAACGATAAGCTATGTCTGGCGCAAACCCATCACCCCGAGAACACAGTGAAGCATGGTGGTGGCAGCATCATGCTGTGGGGATGTTTTTCATCGGCACTGGGAAACTGGTCAGAATTGAAGGAATGATGGATGGCGCTAAATACAGGGAAATTCTTGAGGGAAACCTGTTTCAGTCTTCCAGAGATTTGAGACTGGCACGGAGGTTCACCTTCCAGCAGGACAATGACCTTAAGCATACTGCTAAAGCAACACTCGAGTGGTTTAAGGGGAAACATTTAAATGTCTTGGAATGGCCTAGTCAAAGCCCAGACCTCAATTCAATTGAGAATCTGTGGTATGACTTAAAGATTGCTGCACACCAGCAGAACCCATCCAACTTGAAGGAGCTGGAGCAGTTTTGCCTTGAAGAATGTGCAAAAATCCCAGTGGCTAGATGTGCCAAGCTTATAGAGACATACCCCAAGAGACTTGCAGCTGTAAAAGTTGGCTCTACAAAGCATTCACTTTGGGGGGGTGAATAGTTATGCACGCTTAAGTTTTCTTTTTTTTTTACTTATTTCTTGTTTGTTTCACCCAAAAAATATTTTGCATCTTCAAAGTGGTAGGCATGTTGTGTAAATCAAATGATACAAACCCCCCAAAAATCCATTTTAATTCCAGGTTGTAAGGCAACAAAATAGGAAAAATGCCAAGGGGGGGGTGAATACTTTCGCAAGCCACTGTATAAACATGTATAACACATGCAGTAAACACACACACACACACACACACACACACACGGTTTTGTTTTCAGTGATGTCTACAAATCACTAACAGACACAGCTCACATTTCCACCTGTTGCACACCTGTGTGTTCTATAAATAATAAATAAATGTTTTGTCATACCCGTGGTATACCTGTCTGATATACCATGGCTGTCAGCCAATCAGCATTCAGGGCTCGAACCACCCAGTTTATAATGGCCTTTAAACACCAGTTTGTCACCAAGGACATGTGTGTGCTTGTGCGCCTGTGTCTGTCTGTGTGTGTGTGTGTGTGTGTGTGTGTGTGTGTGTGTGTGTGTGTGTGTGTGTGTGTGTGCATGCATACGTGCATGTGTTTAGAGCTCTAAAATGTGCATTGTTTTATCCCAGTCCATTTCCCTGTGAATCCATCCGTGTGTTCTATTACCAACCAGATTACATTTAACTGACTCTGGCGCCGACGAAGATGGCGGCCTCGCGACTAGCTCTTAGGAAACTCTGCAGTATTTTTTTTTTTTATGTATAACTTTTTACATTATTAGCTCAGAAAGTTTTTTGCATCATTACATACAGCCGGGAAAAACTATTGGATATCAGAGCGGCGGTAACTCACCAGCATTACGACCAGGAATACGACTTTCCCGAAGCAGATCCTTTGTTCGCTCTCCCCAGGGCAACTGAACTGATTCCAGCGGCTGACCCAAAACATCGCCGGCGGAGGAGAGGCACTCGGAGCGGCCTGCTGGTTCGACTTAGGAGGCGCGCACACCAACCACCGCTTCCAAGTATACTACTCGCTAATGTTCAATCTTTGGTTAACAAAGTCGACGAACTCCGGGCAAGGATTTCTTTCCAGAGAGACATCAAGGCCTGTAACATACTTTGTTTCACGAAAACATGGCTCTCTGGGGATGTTCTGTCGAAATCGGTCCAGCCAGATGGGTTCTCAGTTCATCGCACAGACAGGAATAAATATCTCTCCGGGAAGCAGAAGGGCAGAGGTGAGTGTTTCATGATTAATGACTCATGGTGTAATTGTAGTAACATAGAGGAACTCGAGTCCTTCTGTTCACCCAACCTAGAATATCTCACAATCAAATGCCGACCGTATTATCTCCCAAGATAATTGTCTTTGGTTATAGTCACGGCCGTGTATATCCCACCTCAAGCCGATACCACAACGGCCCTCAAAGAACTTCACTGGAACTTATGCAAACTGGAAACCACATATCCTGAGGCTGCATTTATTGTAGCAAATTTGAGGACTAGGCTGCCGAAGTTCTATCAACATATCAACTGTTGTACTCGCGCTGATAACATCCTCGACCATTCAAACTTCCGAGATGGTTATAAGGCCCTCCCCCGCCCTCCTTTCGGCAAATCTGACCACGACTCCATTTTGCTCCACCCTTCCTATAGGCAGAAACTCAAACAGGAAGTACCCGTGCTAAGGACTATTCAACGCTGGTCTGAACAATCGGAATCCACGCTTCAAGATTGTTTTGATCACGCGGACTGGGATATGTTCCGGGTAGCTTCCGAAAATAATTTAGACATATACACTGAAACGGTGACAGAGTTTATCAGGAAGTGTATAGGTGATATTGTGCCCACTGTGACTATTAAAACCTACCCTAACCAGAAACCGTGGATAGACGGCAGCATTCGCGCAAATCTGAAAGCGCGAACCACTGCATTCAACCATGGCAAGGTGACTGGGAATATGGCAGAATACAAACAGTGTAGCTACTCACTCCACAAGGCAATTAAACTGGCAAAACTTCAGTATAGAGACAAAGTGGAGTCGCAATTCAACGGCTCAGACACGAGACGTATGTGGCAGGGTCTACAGACAATCACGGACTACAAAAAGAAAACCAGCCACGTCGCCGACACCGACGTCTCGCTTCCAGACAAGCTAAACACCTTCTTCGCCCGTTTTGAGGATAACACAGTGCCACTGACGAGGCCCACTACCAAAGACTGTGGCCTCTCCTTCTCCATGGCCGACGTGATTAAGACATTTAAGCATGTTAACCCCCGCAAAGCTGCCGGCCCAGACGGCATCCCTAGCCGCGGCCTCCGAGCATGTGCAGACCAGCTGGCTGGTGTGTTCATGGACATATTCAATCTCTCCCTTTCCCAGTCTGCTGTTCCCACATGCTTCAAGATGGCCACCATTGTTCCTGTACCCAAGAAAGCAAAGGTAACTGAACTAAATGACTCTCGCCCCGTAGCATTCACTTCTGTCATCATGAAGTGCTTTGAGAGACTAGTCAAGGATCATATCACCCCTACCTTACCTGTCACCCTAGACCTACTTCAATTTGCTTACCGCCCCAATAGATCCACAGACGATGCAATCGCCATCACACTGCACACTGCCCTATCCCATCTGGACAAGAGGAATACCTATGTAAGAATGCTGTTCATTGACTATAGCTCAGCATTCAACACCATAGTACCCTCTAAGCTCATCATTAACCTCGAGGCCCTGGGTCTGAACCCCGCCTTGTGCAACTGGGTCCTGGACTTCCTGACAGGCCGCCCCCAGGTGGTGAAGGTAGGAAACAACATCTCCACTTCGCTGATCCTCAACACTGGGGCCCCACAAGGGTGCGAGTTCCTCTTGAGACCGCAGTGGAGAAGGTGGAAAGCTTCAAGTTCCTTGGCATACACATCACCGACAAACTGAAATGGTCCACCCACGCAGACAGTGTGGTGAAGAAGGCGCAACAGAGCCTCTTCAACCTCAGGAGGCTGAAGAAATGTGGCTTATCACATAAAACCCTCACAAACTTTTACAGATGCACAATTGAGAGCATCCTGTCGGGCTGCATCACCGCCTTGTACGGCAACTGCAACGCCCACAACCACAGGGCTCTCCAGAGGGTGTCCCCAGTCCGCCTGGCCTTGCTGCTATTCCAGTTTCAACTGTTCTGCCTGCGGCTACGAAACCCCTACCTGTCCCAGACCTGCTGTTTTCAACTCTAAATGATCGGCTATGAAAAGCCAACTGAGAGACCTGAGCCCTAGGACCATACGTCGGGACTACCGGCCGTGGTGACTCCTTGCTGTCCCCAGTCCGCCTGGCCTTGCTGCTATTCCAGTTTAAACTGTTCTGCCTGCGGTTATGGAACCCCTACCTGTCCCAGACCTGCTGTTTTAAACTCTAATGATCGGCTATGAAAAGCCAACTGAGATTTATTCCTGATTATTATTTGACCATGCTTGTCACTTATGAACATTTTTGAACATCTTGGCATGGTTCTGTTATAATCTCCACCCGGCACAGCCAGAAGAGGACTGGCCACCCCTCATAGCCTGGTTCCTCTCTAGGTTTCTTCCTAGGTTTTGCCTTTCTAGGGAGTTTTTCCTAGCCACCGTGCTTCTACACCTGCATTACTAGCTGTTTGGGGTTTTAGGCTGGGTTTCTGTACAGCACTTCGAGATATTAGCTGATGTAAGAAGGGCTATATAAAATAAAATTGATTGATTGATTGAAAATTGATTGATTGGTGCGGTCTGCGGACCGCATTACCGGGGACAAACTACCCGCCCTCCAAGACACCTACAGCACCCGATGTCACAGGAAGGCCAAAATGATCATCAAGGACATCAACCACCCGAGCCACTGCCTGTTCACCCCGCTATCATCCAGAAGGCGAGGTCAGTACAGGTGCATCAAAGCTGGGACCGAGAGAATGAAAAACAGCTTCTATCTCAAGGCCATCAGACCGTTAAATAGCTATCACTAGCACATTAGAGGCTGCTGCTGCCTATTGAAATCACTGGCCACTTTAAGAAATTGAACACTAGTCACTTTAATAATGTTTACATATCCTGCACTACTCATCTCATATGTATATACTGTATTCTATTCTATAATATTCTACTGTATCTTAGTACATGCCGCTCTGTCATTACTTGTCCATATATGTATATATTCTTAAATCCCATTCCTTACTTTTTTGTGTGTATTGGGTATATACATTTGAGTCATTTAGCAGACGCTCTTATCCAGAGCGACTTACAGTTAGTGAGTGCATACATTTCATATTTTTCATACTGGCCCCCAGTGGGAATCGAACCCACAACCCTGGCGTTGCAAACGCCATGCTCTACCAACTGAGCTACATCCCTGCCGGCCATTCCCTCCCCTACCCTGGAGGACGTTAGGCCAATTGTGCGCCGCCCCATGGGTCTGTTGTGAAATTGTTAGATATTACTGCACTGTCGGAGCTAGAAGCACAAGCATTTCGCTACACTCGCTATAACATCTGCTAAACATGTGTATGTGACAAATTACATTTGATTTGATTTGAATAATACTTAAGAGCACCGATGCCGCCCACCCTGGCCTGTGTATGAGCTAAGTGTGTGCCGGCGCCCCAGGCCTCGCTATAAGCACTCATATGGTCGACATAGAGCCTGCTGAGCTCTCTCGAGACCTGCTGCGAGGCACAATCAAAACAAGTAATATCACTGAACGCTGAACCGAGATTAACAGGCGGTCCAGGCGCGCGCCAACACAAGTGCACGTACACACGCGTGAGTGCGCAAACACGCACACGCACACACACCCCTCCTGCGGACCCAGGGCGCCTCCACGCGGACGCAGGCAGGAGAACAGGAGGAGGGATCAGAACAGCTCGAGCTGAAGGAGAGAAACGGTAGAGCGAGCGCCTCTTCTTCTGAAAGACGCCCAAACCTCGCGCGTGTCCTGGACTTTATTATTTTATTCCTCACTTTTTCCCTCCTTTCCTCCCGTCTTCTTCCCCACGAGATGAGTGACTGATCCAGAGAGGGTTCCACGCGCTGTTCCGAAGGTTAGGTAGTTGTTCTAAAGTTTTGGGTGAGTTTGGAAAGTTTA
Source organism: Coregonus clupeaformis (assembly GCF_020615455.1). Lineage (NCBI taxonomy): Eukaryota > Metazoa > Chordata > Actinopteri > Salmoniformes > Salmonidae > Coregonus > Coregonus clupeaformis. Next base: position 43,019,559 of record NC_059212.1, on the reverse strand, counting down.
AACTGTTGCAATATCTCTGCCGTAAATTTGCCCATGTCGCTCTCTCTCTGTCTTTCTGTCTCGATTATCATTCATATCCGACTGAAATATACGTTAAGTAATTATGTAGTAAATGTGTGTGTGATGTATTTGAATACATGAACGTGCATTGCCTCCACCCTCATTTGAAGACCCGTCAGTTAGCTATAAACGATTTGGCAAACGATACATTTTCCATCTTAGACAGAGTTGTTAAAATGCTGCGTATTCTTTAGTTCAGCTGGACACTGTTCAGTCCTGACTGGGTGCGTTCCAGATGCAGGCCTGCGCACATTAGAAATCCATGATTTCGTTTTAATATGGTTCCTGAGATGTTAAAGTAAAGAAATAATATTCTGCTCAGGTTTGCGCGGCGAATGTGTGTATTATTCTGGAACGCACCCCGTGGTTTTGGGTAGCAGAACAAGCCTCCCAGTTCGTCCCCATTAAACCATGCATTACCAGATCTTACCGCGAGAGGAGGCTGCAGGAGCGCGTGTCTATGGAAAGTTGTATAGTCGGTGGGCGTAACTTTCTGCACGGGCCTTCAACCTTTTCCCTTTTGTCTATGTGTGTGTGTGTGTGTGTGTGTGTGTGTGTGTGTGTGTATATATATATATATATATATATATATATATATATATATATATATATATATATATATATATGTGTGTGTGCTCTGTTTGTAGCCATTCTATAGGTCTACAGGTGCTGCTTGTTGTGAGGGTTTCAGAAACAGTGGAGTCTGTATCTCTACTGTATCATTATTAGATGAACCAGTCACAATGGGCTGTGTGTTAGGGGTATACTGATGTCAGAGGGAGGAAACATGGAGGAGAGGAGAAGTGAGGAGAGGAGAGGAGAGGAGATAGAGAGCAAGAGATAGGAGAGGAGAGAAAACCATGGAAATTAAGAGTTTGATTCCATTCCATTTATTCCATTACAATTAGCCTGTCCTCCGATATCTCAGCCCACCAGCCACCACTGCTGGTCATGAATGAGATGTTGAGAGGCAGGCACCAACATGGCAACCAGCTCCACAGTTGGCCAATCTCTCTTTGTATTCTACATGCCTCTGGTTTCACAATCAGCCACTGAGACTGATGCTGAGGATGACTTTATGTCATGCACCAAATACACCTGATATGGTTGCTGTGGACAAACTGAAAGATAGATACTCATGGAAACTGGCCTGTTCAAATATAAGATTCTGGTACTAATATTTGTCTGTCTAGGACATGTGCCCATTTTGACTGTGTGGGCCTGCTTATTTTTGTTTCCAGAACTAACTGTCCAGGCATCTGTATGTGAGGGGTATCTGTTTTATGCAAATATAATGTGATTTTGTGTGTGTGTGTGTGTGCGTGCGTGCATGTGTGTGTCAGGTCAGTTAGGAGGAGAGGATGATGCTGAGGTCAGAGGTCATCGCGCTGTGCTTCCTGTTCGGAGCTGCGGCACACGCCCAGGCCGTCCCAGAATGCAACAGTGAGTTCCCTTCACACCATGCAACTGTCTGGTTCTGTCATCAAACCCCTGTCCCTAGGGGCCCTGGTCAAAAGTAGTGCACTAAATAGGGAATGGGGTGGCATTTGGGAAGCATGCAGCCTGTATTAAACATGTAACAGATGTTGTACTTTTCTTTGATGTTTCTCAGTTTGGTTGACATAATCACATCGGCCTCTCTGTTTACACAACAATAACCAAGACATTGACTTTGAGATTCAGTTGATATTTTAATGTGATTGTGTTTACATTTACATGCATGTTTCTGTTAACATGTGTCCTAACGTGGTTGTGTGCGTGTGTGTGTGCTTGTGTGTGTGTGTGTGTGTGTCCTGCAGGGAAACATGAGTGTCCTATAGACGTGTACTTTACGATCGACACGTCTGAGACCATCGCCCTGCAAGAACCTCCCCCTGGATCACTGGTGGAGAGCATCAAGGTTCCTATTACTACAACTATATAATGATGTTACACCTCCCCTGGATCACTGGTGGACAGCATCAAGGTTCCTCTATATATATATATAGATAGATAGATAGATAGATATTATTTCTAAACCCTTCCTCCTCTTTAATGTGTGTGTAGATATTTACAGAGCGTTTTGCAGAGCTTCTGGAGGATGCAGATTATAAAGGACTGGTCCAGATCAGATGGCAGTTAGGAGGACTACACTTCTCCCAGAGACAACAGGTCTTCAGCCGTATACAGGCCAAGGACGCTTTCATACAGGTGGGTCACACACGCACACACAAACGCACACAAACACAAACACACACAAACAAACAAACACATGTTATCAGTCAATAGATTGATTGGGTTAGCGTTAGCGTTAGCGTTAGGGTTACATTGATTGCTCTTATGCTTTACACCGTTTTGGTTTTCATTTAATGTAGGAATTCACACCCTGCATGGAGCACAACATTAAAGACAGCTTCATACAGGGTGAACCTACATGGAGCACAACATTAAAGACAGCTTCATACAGGTTGAACCTACATGGAGCACAACATTAAAGACAGCTTCAACATAGAGCACAACATTAAAGACAGCTTCATACAGGGTGAACCTGCATTGAGCAAAATTTAAAGACAGCTTCATACAGGTTGAACCTACAAGTAGTACAATATTAAAGACCGTTTCATACAGGTTGAACCTACAAGTAGTACAATATTAAAGACCGTTTCATACAGGTTGAACAACATGGAGCTCAACATTAAAGACAGCTTCATAAAGGTTGAACCTACATGGAGCACAACATTGAAGACAGCTTCATACAGGGTGAACCTGCATTGAGCAAAATTTAAAGACAGCTTCATACAGGTTGAACCTACAAGTAGTACAATATTAAAGACCGTTTCATACAGGTTGAACCTACAAGTAGTACAATATTAAAGACCGTTTCATACAGGTTGAACAACATGGAGCTCAACATTAAAGACAGCTTCATAAAGGTTGAACCTACATGGAGCACAACATTGAAGACAGCTTCATACAGGTTTTTTTTTATTTATTTTTTATTTCACCTTTATTTAACCAGGTAAGCCAGTTGAGAACAGGTTCTCATTTACAACTGCGACCTGACCAAGATAAAGCAAAGTAGTGCAATAAAAACAACACAGAGTTACATATGGGGTAGTAATAACAATATAGGGATGAGGTAGTTGGGTGGGCTAATTTCAGATGGGCTGTGTACAGGTGCAGTGATCGGTAAGCTGCTCTGACAACTGATGCTTAAAGTTATTGAGGGAGATAAGAGTCTCCAGCTTCAGAGATTTTTGTAGTTCGTTTCAGTCATTGGCAGCAGAGAACTGGAAGGAATGGCGGCCAAAGGAGGTGTAGGCTTTGGGAATGACCAGTGAGATATACCTGCTGGAGCGCAGACGACGGGTGGGTGCTGCTATGGTAACCAATGAGCTAAGATAAGGCGGGGATTTGCCTAGCAGTGATTTATAGATGGCCTGGAGCCAGTGGGTTTGACGACGAACATGTAGTGAGGACCAGCCAACAAGAGCGTACAGGTCACAGTGGTGGGTAGTGTATGGGGCTTTGGAGACAAAACAGATGGCACTGTGATAGACTACATCCAATTTGCTGAGTAGAGTGTTGGAGGCTATTTTGTAAATTACATCGCCGAAGTCAAGGATCGGTAGGATAGTCAGTTTTACGAGGGCATGTTTGGCAGCATGAGTGAAGGAGGCTTTATTGCGAAATAGGAAGCCGATTCTAGATTTAACTTTGGATTGGAGATTCTTTATGTGAGTCTGGAAGTTGAGTTTACAGTCTAACCAGACACCTAGATATTTGTAGTTGTCCACATACTCTAGGTCAGACCCGTCGAGAGTGGTGATTCTAGTCGGGTGGGCGGGTGCCAGCAGCGTTCGATTGAAAAGCATGCATTTAGTTTTACTAGTGTTTAAGAGCAGTTGGAGGCTACTGAAGGATTGTTGTATGGCATTGAAGCTCGTTTGGAGGTTTGTTAACACAGTGTCCAATGAAGGGCCAGATGTATACAAAATGGTGTCGTCTGCGTAGAGGTGGATCTGAGAGTCACCAGCAGCAAGAGCGACATCATTGATATACACGGAGAAAAGTGTCGGCCCAAGAATTGAACCCTGTGGCACCCCCATAGAGACTGCCATAGGTCCAGACAACAGGCCCTCCGATTTGACACACTGAACTCTATCTGAGAAGTAGGTTGCACCTACATTGAGCACAACATTAAAGACAGCTTCATACAGATTAAACCTACATGGAGCACAACATTAAAGACAGCTTCATACAGGTTAAACCTACAAGTAGTACAATATTAAAGACCGTTTCATACAGGTTGAACAACATGGAGCTCAACATTAAAGACAGCTTCATACAGGTTGAACCTACATGGAACACAACATTAAAGACAGATTTATACAGGTTAAACCTACATGGAGCACAACATTACAGTTTCTATACAGGTTAAACCTACATGGAGCACAACATTACAGTTTCTATACAGGTTAAACCTACATGGAGCACAACATTACAGTTTCTATACAGGTTAAACCTACATGGAGCACAACATTTATGATTGAACCTACATGGAGCACAGCATTAAAGACCGTTTCATAAAGGTTGAACCTGCATTAAGCAAAAATTAAAGACAGCTTCATACAGGTTGAACCTACATGGAGCACAGCATTAAAGACCGTTTCATACAGGGTGAACCTGCATTAAGCAAAAATTAAAGACAGCTTCATACAGATTAAACCTACATGGAGCACAACATTGAAGACAGCTTCGTACAGGTTAAACCTACATGGAGCACAACATTAGTTTCTATACAGGTTAAACCTACATGGAGCACAACATTAGTTTCTATACAGGTTAAACCTACATGGAGCATAACATTAGTTTCTATACAGGTTAAACCTACATGGAGCACAACATTAGTTTCTATACAGGTTAAACCTACATGGAGCACAACATTAGTTTCTATACAGGTTAAACCTACATGGAGCACAACATTAGTTTCTATACAGGTTAAACCTACATGGAGCATAACATTAGTTTCTATACAGGTTAAACCTACATGGAGCACAACATTAGTTTCTATACAGGTTAAACCTACATGGAGCACAACATTAGTTTCTATACAGGTTAAACCTACATGGAGCACAACATTAGTTTCTATACAGGTTAAACCTACATGGAGCACAACATTACAGTTTCTATACAGGTTAAACCTACATGGAGCACAACATTAGTTTCTATACAGGTTAAACCTACATGGAGCACAACATTAGTTTCTATACAGGTTAAACCTACATGGAGCACAACATTAGTTTCTATACAGGTTAAACCTACATGGAGCACAACATTAGTTTCTATACAGGTTAAACCTACATGGAGCACAACATTAGTTTCTATACAGGTTAAACCTACATGGAGCACAACATTAGTTTCTATACAGGTTAAACCTATAGGTTCTATACAGGTTAAACCTACATGGAACACAACATTAGTTTCTATACAGGTTAAACCTACATGGAACACAACATTAGTTTCTATACAGGTTAAACCTACATGGAGCACAACATTAGTTTCTATACAGGTTAAACCTACATGGAGCACAACATTAGTTTCTATACAGGTTAAACCTACATGGAGCACAACATTAGTTTCTATACAGGTTAAACCTACATGGAGCACAACATTAGTTTCTATACAGGTTAAACCTACATGGAGCACAACATTAGTTTCTATACAGGTTAAACCTACATGGAGCACAACATTAGTTTCTATACAGGTTAAACCTACATGGAGCACAACATTAGTTTCTATACAGGTTAAACCTACATGGAGCACAACATTACAGTTTCTATACAGGTTAAACCTACATGGAGCACAACATTACAGTTTCTATACAGGTTAAACCTACATGGAGCAAAACATTACAGTTTCTATACAGGTTAAACCTACATGGAGCACAACATTACAGTTTCTATACAGGTTAAACCTACATGGAGCACAACATTACAGTTTCTATACAGGTTAAACCTACATGGAGCACAGCATTAAAGACCGTTTCATAAAGGTTGAACCTGCATTAAGCAAAAATTAAAGACAGCTTCATACAGGTTGAACCTACATGGAGCACAGCATCCACTTTTGTTGTTGTTTCAGGGGGTGAGTGGTATACAGTAACTGTTGTTTCAGGGGGTGAGGGGTATACAGTAACTGTTGTTTCAGGGGGTAAGTGGTATACAGTAACTGTTGTTGTTTCAGGGGGTGAGGGGTATACAGTAACTGTTGTTGTTGTTTCAGGGGGTGAGTGGTATACAGTAACTGTTGTTTCAGGGGGTGAGGGGTATACAGTAACTGTTGTTTCAGGGGGTGAGGGGTATCCAGTAACTGTTGTTTCAGGAGGTGAGGGGTATACAGTAACTGTTGTTGTTTCAAGGGGTGATGGGTATACAGTAACTGTTGTTTCAGGGGGTGAGTGGTATACAGTAACTGTTGTTTCAGGGGGTGAGGGGTATACAGTAACTGTTGTTTCAGGGGGTAAGTGGTATACAGTAACTGTTGTTGTTTCAGGGGGTGAGGGGTATACAGTAACTGTTGTTGTTGTTTCAGGGGGTGAGTGGTATACAGTAACTGTTGTTTCAGGGGGTGAGGGGTATACAGTAACTGTTGTTTCAGGGGGTGAGGGGTATACAGTAACTGTTGTTTCAGGAGGTGAGGGGTATACAGTAACTGTTGTTGTTTCAAGGGGTGATGGGTATACAGTAACTGTTGTTTCAGGAGGTGAGGGGTATACAGTAACTGTTGTTTCAGGGGGTGAGGGGTATACAGTAACTGTTGTTGTTTCAGGGGGTGAGGGGTATACAGTAACTGTTGTTTCAGGGGGTGAGGGGTATACAGTAACTGTTGTTGTTTCAGGGGGTGAGGGGTATACAGTAACTGTTTTTGTTATTTCAGGGGGTGAGGGGTATACAGTAACTGTTGTTTCAGGGGGTGAGGGGTATACAGTAACTGTTGTTTCAGGGGGTGAGGGGTATACAGTAACTGTTGTTGTTTCAGGAGGTGAGGGGTGTACAGTAACTGTTGTTTCAGGGGGTGAGGGGTATACAGTAACTGTTGTTGTTGTTTCACTAGGTGAGGGGTATACAGTAACTGTTGTTGTTGTTTCAGGGGGTGAGGGTGTATACAGTAACTGTTGTTGTTATTTCAGGAGGTGAGGGGTATACAGTAACTGTTGTTGTTGTTTCAGGGGGTGAGGGGTATACAGTAACTGTTGTTTCAGGAGGTGAGGGATATACAGTAACTGTTGTTTCAGGGGGTGAGGGGTATACAGTATCTGTTGTTTCAGGGGGTGAAGGGTATACAGTATCTGTTGTTTCAGGAGGTGAGGGATATACAGTAACTGTTGTTTCAGGAGGTGAGGGGGTATACAGTAACTGTTGTTTCAGGGGGTGAGGGGTATACAGTACCTGTTGTTTCATGGGGTGAGGGGTATACAGTAACTGTTGTTGTTTCAGGGGGTGAGGGGTATACAGTAACTGTTATTGTTGTTTCAGGGGGTGAGGGGTATACAGTAACTGTTGTTATTTCAGGGGGTGAGGGGTATACAGTAACTGTTGTTTCAGGGGGTGAGGGGTATACAGTAACTGTTGTTTCAGGGGGTGAGGGGTATACAGTAACTGTTGTTTCAGGAGGTGAGGGGGTATACAGTAACTGTTATTGTTGTTTCAGGGGGTGAGGGGTATACAGTAACTGTTGTTGTTGTTTCAGGAGGTGAGGGGTATACAGTAACTGTTGTTGTTTCAGGGGGTGAGGGGTATAATGTAACTGTTGTTGTTGTTTCAGGGGGTGAGGGGTATACAGTAACTGTTGTTTTTGTTTCAGGGGGTGAGGGGTATACAGTAACTGTTGTTTCAGGGGGTGAGGGGTATACAGTAACTGTTGTTTCAGGGGGTGAGGGGTATACAGTAACTGTTATTGTTGTTTCAGGAGGTGAGTGGTATACAGTAACTGTTATTGTTATTTCAGGGGGTGAGGGGGTATACAGTAACTGTTGTTTCAGGGGGTGAGGGGTATACAGTAACTGTTGTTTCAGGGGGTGAGGGGTATACAGTAACTGTTGTTGTTATTTCAGGGGGTGAGGGGTATACAGTAACTGTTGTTGTTTCAGGAGGTGAGGGGTATACAGTAACTGTTGTTTCAGGAGGTGAGGGGTATACAGTAACTGTTGTTGTTTCAAGGGGTGATGGGTATACAGTAACTGTTGTTTCAGGGGGTGAGGGGTATACAGTAACTGTTGTTGTTTCAGGAGGTGAGGGGTATACAGTAACTGTTGTTATTTCAGGAGGTGAGGGGTATACAGTAACTGTTGTTGTTTCAGGAGGTGAGGGGTATACAGTAACTGTTGTTGTTTCAAGGGGTGATGGGTATACAGTAACTGTTGTTTCAGGGGGTGAGGGGTATACAGTAACTGTTGTTGTTTCAGGAGGTGAGGGGTATACAGTAACTGTTTTTGTTTCAAGGGGTGATGGGTATACAGTAACTGTTGTTTCAGGGGGTGAGGGGTATACAGTAACTGTTGTTTCAGGAGGTGAGGGGTATCCAGTAACTGTTATTGTTGTTTCAGGGGGTGAGTGGTATACAGTAACTGTTGTTGTTGTTTCAGGGGGTGAGGGTGTATACAGTAACTGTTGTTGTTATTTCAGGAGGTGAGGGGTATACAGTAACTGTTGTTGTTGTTTCAGGGGGTGAGGGTGTATACAGTAACTGTTATTGTTGTTTCAGGAGGTGAGGGGTATACAATAACTGTTATTGTTGTTTCAGGGGGTGAGGGGTATACAGTGACTGTTATTGTTGTTTCAGGGGGTGAGGGGTATACAGTAACTTTTGTTGTTGTTTCAGGAGGTGAGTGGTATACAGTAACTGTTGTTTCAGGGGGTGAGGGGTATACAGTAACTGTTTTTGTTATTTCAGGGGGTGAGGGGTATACAGTAACTGTTGTTTCAGGGGGTGAGGGGTATACAGTAACTGTTGTTTCAGGGGGTGAGGGGTATACAGTAACTGTTGTTGTTTCAGGAGGTGAGGGGTGTACAGTAACTGTTGTTTCAGGGGGTGAGGGGTATACAGTAACTGTTGTTGTTGTTTCAGGAGGTGAGGGGTATACAGTAACTGTTGTTGTTTCAGGAGGTGAGGGGTATACAGTAACTTTTGTTGTTGTTTCAGGAGGTGAGGGGTATACAGTAACTGTTATTGTTGTTTCAGGGGGTGAGGGGTATACAGTAACTGTTATTGTTGTTTCAGGGGGTGAGGGGTATACAGTAACTTTTGTTGTTGTTTCAGGAGGTGAGTGGTATACAGTAACTGTTGTTTCAGGGGGTGAGGGGTATACAGTAACTGTTTTTGTTATTTCAGGGGGTGAGGGGTATACAGTAACTGTTGTTTCAGGGGATGAGGGGTATACAGTAACTGTTGTTTCAGGGGGTGAGGGGTATACAGTAACTTTTGTTGTTGTTTCAGGAGGTGAGGGGTGTACAGTAACTGTTGTTTCAGGGGGTGAGGGGTATACAGTAACTGTTGTTGTTGTTTCAGGAGGTGAGGGGTATACAGTAACTGTTGTTGTTTCAGGGGGTGAGGGGTATACAGTAACTGTTGTTTCAGGAGGTGAGGGGTATACAGTAACTGTTGTTGTTGTTTCAGGAGGTGAGGGGTATACAGTAACTGTTGTTGTTTTTTCAGGAGGTGAGGGGTATACAGTAACTGTTGTTGTTTCAGGAGGTGAGGGGTATACAGTAACTGTTGTTGTTTCAGGGGGTGAGGGGTATACAGTAACTGTTATTTCAGGAGGTGAGGGGTATACAGTAACTGTTGTTTCAGGGGTGAGGGGTATACAGTAACTGTTGTTTCAGGGGGTGAGGGGTATACAGTAACTGTTGTTTCAGGGGGTGAGGGGTATACAGTAACTGTTATTTCAGGGGGTGAGGGGTATACAGTAACTGTTGGTTCAGTAGGTGAGGGGTATACAGTAACTGTTGTTTCAGGAGGTGAGGGGTATACAGTAACTGTTGTTTCAGGGGGTGAGGGGTATACAGTAACTGTTGTTTCAGGGGGTGAGGGGTATACAGTAACTGTTGTTTCAGGGGGTGAGGGGTATACAGTAACTGTTGTTTCAGGAGGTGAGGGGTATACAGTAACTGTTGTTGTTGTTTCAGGGGGTGAGGGGTATACAGTAACTGTTGTTTCAGGAGGTGAGGGGTATACAGTAACTGTTGTTGTTGTGTCAGGGGGTGAGGGGTATACAGTAACTGTTGTTGTTGTTTCAGGGGGTGAGGGGTATACAGTAACTGTTGTTGTGTCAGGGGGTGAGGGGTATACAGTAACTGTTGTTGTTGTTTCAGGGGGTGAGGGGTATACAGTAACTGTTGTTTCAGGGGGTGAGGGGTATACAGTAACTGTTGTTGTTGTTTCAGGGGGTGAGGGGTATACAGTAACTGTTGTTTCAGGGGGTGAGGGTATACAGTAACTGTTGTTTCAGGGGGTGAGGGTATACAGTAACTGTTGTTTCAGGGGGTGAGGGTATACAGTAACTGTTGTTTCAGGGGGTGAGGGGTATACAGTAACTGTTGTTTCAGGGGGTGAGGGGTATACAGTAACTGTTGTTGTTGTTTCAGGGGGTGAGGGGTATACAGTAACTGTTGTTGTTGTTTCAGGGGGTGAGGGGTATACAGTAACTGTTGTTTCAGGGGTGAGGGGTATACAGTAACTGTTGTTTCAGGGGGTGAGGGGTATACAGTAACTGTTGTTGTTGTTTCAGGGGGTGAGGGTATACAGTAACTGTTGTTTCAGGGGGTGAGGGTATACAGTAACTGTTATTGTTGTTTCAGGGGGTGAGGGTATACAGTAACTGTTGTTTCAGGGGGTGAGGGGTATACAGTAACTGTTGTTGTTTCAGGAGGTGAGGGGTACACAGTAACTGTTGTTGTTGTTTCAGGGGGTGAGGGGTATACAGTAACTGTTGTTTCAGGAGGTGAGGGGTATACAGTAACTGTTATTGTTGTTTCAGGGGGTGAGGGGTATACAGTAACTGTTGTTTCAGGAGGTGAGGGGTATACAGTAACTGTTGTTGTTGTTTCAGGAGGTGAGTGGTATACAGTAACTGTTGTTATTTCAGGGGGTGAGGGGGTATACAGTAACTGTTGTTTCAGGGGGTGAGGGGTATACAGTAACTGTTGTTTCAGGGGGTGAGGGGTATACAGTAACTGTTGTTTCAGGAGGTGAGGGGTATACAGTAACTGTTGTTACAGGGGGTGAGGGGTATACAGTAACTGTTGTTGTTGTTTCAGGGGGTGAGGGGTATACAGTAACTGTTGTTGTTGTTTCAGGGGGTGAGGGGTATACAGTAACTGTTGTTGTTGTTTCAGGAGGTGAGGGGTATACAGTAACTGTTGTTGTTGTTTCAGGGGGTGAGGGGTATACAGTAACTGTTGTTTCAGGAGGTGAGGGGTATACAGTAACTGTTGTTGTTTCAGGGGGTGAGGGGTATACAGTAACTGTTGTTGTGTCAGGGGGTGAGGGGTATACAGTAACTGTTGTTTCAGGAGGTGAGGGATATACAGTAACTGTTGTTTCAGGGGGTGAGGGGTATACAGTAACTGTTGTTTCAGGAGGTGAGGGATATACAGTAACTGTTGTTTCAGGGGGTGAGGGGTATACAGTAACTGTTGTTGTTGTTTCAGGGGGTGAGAGGTATACAGTAACTGTTGTTTCAGGAGGTGAGGGATATACAGTAACTGTTGTTTCAGGGGGTGAGGGGTATACAGTAACTGTTGTTGTTGTTTCAGGGGGTGAGAGGTATACAGTAACTGTTGTTTCAGGAGGTGAGGGGTATACAGTAACTGTTATTGTGTGAGGGGTATACAGTAACTGTTATTGTGTGAGGGGTATACAGTAACTGTTGTTGTGTGAGGGGTATACAGTAACTGTTGTTATTTCAGGGGGTGAGGGGTATACAGTAACTGTTGTTTCAGGGGGTGATGGGTATACAGTAACTGTTATTTCAGGAGGTGAGGGGTATACAGTAACTGTTGTTGTTGTTTCAGGGGGTGAGGGGTATACAGTAACTGTTGTTTCAGGGGGTGAGGGGTATACAGTAACTGTTGTTGTTGTTTCAGGGGGTGAGGGGTATACAGTAACTGTTGTTTCAGGGGGTGAGGGGTATAAAGTAACTGTTGTTGTTATTTCAGGGGGTGGGGGGTATACAGTAACTGTTGTTGTTGTTTCAGGGGGTGAGGGGTATACAGTAACTGTTGTTGTTGTTTCAGGGGATGAGGGGTATACAGTAACTGTTGTTGTTGTTTCAGGAGGTGAGGGGTATACAGTAACTGTTGTTTCAGGAGGTGAGGGATATACAGTAACTGTTGTTGTTGTTTCAGGGGGTGAGGGGTATACAGTAACTGTTGTTGTTGTTTCAGGGGGTGAGGGGTATACAGTAACTGTTGTTGTTGTTTCAGGGGGTGAGGGGTATACAGTAACTGTTGTTTCAGGAGGTGAGGGATATACAGTAACTGTTGTTGTTATTTCAGGAGGTGAGGGGTATACAGTAACTGTTGTTGTTGTTTCAGGGGGTGAGTGGTATACAGTAACTGGGTATAGCATCCTAGGCTGGGATGCAATCTGATCTCTCTTTGTCTGTAATGCACTTTTTAAAGGCAATGTTCCCGTTCACGGAGACCACATTCACTGCATATGTTGGCTCAATCTGAATTTACTTTTATCTGGTGTATTGTCCAAATCGTGATAGGATTGAATCCCGGTCCTATATCGACTGTTGTTGTTTTTGTTAGGGGTTCAGAGGCGAAGCGGGCAAAACCCTCCTATCTCTTGTATTTGTTGGCGTTCCTCACAAGGAACAAATTTGCCTCAAGGACCCATAACGGCCGCCATTTTTTATTTTGTGAAAAACATTTAAAACTCTACTCCTCTGGTACCGAATGACCTATCTGCACGACACTTGATACATGGCATGTATTCACCAAGTTCTCTCAACGCTCAATTGTATTTGAACCAACATAGCCGCTACTGACGCATGTGGGCGTGGTCTAGCATATAAATGCCTATAAATCAGACACAGGTATTCCAGCTGATTTAGATCGACCACACGGTGGCGCTCTAACGGCCACGTTTATCTATTGATCTGTTTGATGAAATTTGGCACACATGCTCAGAGAGATCAGTCTAGTGGGACTATGGTTCAGTTTGGCCGCATGGTGGCGCTGTTGGATAGGAAAAAACATTCATGCAAACTCATTGGCTCATAGCGGCCATATTGTTTCAGGGTGTGAGGGGTATATAGTACCTGGTTAGAGGGACTGTTGTTGTTGTTGCAACTGTTGTTGTTATTGCTGTGAATGTTGTTGTTGATGTTGTTTTTTCAGGGTTTGAGGAATATCCGGTACCTGGGTAAGGGAACCTACATCGACTGCGCCATCACTAACATGACACAGGAAATGACACGTTCGCCCTCCATCCCTGGAGCGCTGCGATTCGCTGTCGTCATCACCGATGGTCACGTGACAGGAAACCCTTGCGGCGGGGTGAAGGTGACGGCAGAGCGGGCGCGCGACGAGGGCATCAGAATGTTTGTGGTCGCGGCAACGAAGAACGTGGACGAGACGGGTCTGAGGGAGATCGCTAACTCTCCGGCCAACGTCTACAGAAGAGACTTCCTGGCTGTCGATCTCAGTGGCAACAGGGCTGTTATACAGCAAGACACTATAGACCGCATCATCAAGACCATGGTAACACACACACACACGGTGGTGATTATGTTCTATAGACTGGTTTTATGTTGAAGTAAATATTTTGTCATTTTCTTTTTACAGACCCATCTGGCCTATCAGGAGGTGAGACTGAAGAGAGAACCACACCATGTTACCATACAAGCAACCTACAATAACCTATTATACATGATTATATACTACTGTAACAGATGCAATAGATGTTGATATTGATACCTGTATACCATATATGTGGTCTCTCTTAGTGCTACAAGGTGAAGTGTCTGGAGACAGTTGGACCTCCTGGTCCCAGTGGACACAGAGGACAGAAGGTACACACACACTGGAGTCCTGGACGGGTCTGTTTTTTTGGCGACTCCCCACGCTGGCCACATCAATTCCGAGTCCCACCCGATATCCGACATCGGGACATAATTTTCTCCGCAAAAACCGACCCACCCGCATAGAATTGTTCCCGAGAGCCGATCCGTTACCCGCCAAAAAACCGTCAATTTATTTAATTGTTTTTATGACTACAGAGTAGTAGACCATTAGGCCACTCCTCTTCCCTGGATGAATTCATTTGTCTGCATGTCTATTCAACATTTATAGAAAAGGAAACCATGCCATGAATTAAGAACGATATCTTTTTATCTTCATAATGTGATGCGCCTTGTGCCAGTAACCGAAAGGTCGCTGGTTCTAATCCCCGAGCCGACTAGGTGAAAAATCTGTCGATGTGCCCTTGAGCAAGGCACTTAACCCTAATTGCTCCTGAAAGTCACTCTGGATAAGAGCGTCTGCTAAATGACTAAAATGTAAATGTAAAATGTAAATCACTTTGAAAAAAGAAAAAATATCCTTCTAATTAGCCTCCTTACCCAATGAAAGCCTGTAGCCGACATAATAAAACAATACCTTTACATTCTATATAGTTTAGATCATCAAATAGTTTAGGCCTGATTAAACTTAAATAAACCAGAACCAAAATCGAATACGCATAAATAGGCTACTCAAACTTTTACCAGTCGCACTGTTTTACCTTCATATATCCTGCATATGGTGTAATGAACGAATGGAATACATCCTGTTTTACCTTCATATAGCCTGCATATGGTGTAATGAACGAATGGAATACATCCTTAAGAGTCTATTGATGCACCCGTGCGTCAATCTAACTAACATAATATAAAAATCCCCATCAAAATCCGTCAGTTTAAGCCAGAGATATCTGTTGTTTTTTGCACGGGCTGCGTCTCAATCCACCACATCCGCCTATGGCAGCAAAAATAGCTCATTTATTTAACTTTTACCAGCCGCACCAGTTTACCTGCGTATGGTGTAATGAACGAAAGCCTGAATTAATGTAATAATTAAGTGATAATTAACTGAATTATTGAAAACAATAGGCCTACCTGGATGCACCTTGTGCAGGCTGTGTATCCAGCTACCATGTTGCTGTCCTTCCAAACTGGGGATTTAACTCACGCAGCACCTGTTTCCACCATGGTGTGGTAAACTGGGGATTTAACTCACGCAGCACCTGTTTCCACCATGGTGTGGTAAACTGGGGATTTAACTCACGCAGCACCTGTTTCCACCATGGTGTGGTAAACTGGGGATTTTAACTCACGCAGCACCTGTTTCCACCATGGTGTGGTAAACTGGGGATTTTAACTCACGCAGCACCTGTTTCCACCATGGTGTGGTAAACTGGGGATTTTAACTCACGCAGCACCTGTTTCCACCATGGTGTGGTAAACTGGGGATTTTAACTCACGCAGCACCTGTTTCCACCATGGTGTGGTAAACTGGGGATTTTAACTCACGCAGCACCTGTTTCCACCATGGTGTGGTAAACTGGGGATTTAACTCACGCAGCACCTGTTTCCACCATGGTGTGGTAAACTGGGGATTTAACTCACGCAGCACCTGTTTCCACCATGGTGTGGTAAACTGGGGATTTAACTCACGCAGCACCTGTTTCCACCATGGTGTGGTAAACTGGGGATTTAACTCACGCAGCACCTGTTTCCAACATGGTGTGGTAAACTGGGGATTTAACTCACGCAGCACCTGTTTCCACCATGGTGTGGTAAACTGGGGATTTTAACTCACGCAGCACCTGTTTCCACCATGGTGTGGTAAACTGGGGGATTTAACTCACGCAGCACCTGTTTCCACCATGGTGTGGTAAACTGGGGATTTTAACTCACGCAGCACCTGTTTCCACCATGGTGTGGTAAACTGGGGATTTAACTCACGCAGCACCTGTTTCCACCATGGTGTGGTAAACTGGGGATTTAACTCACGCAGCACCTGTTTCCACCATGGTGTGGTAAACTGGGGATTTTAACTCACGCAGCACCTGTTTCCACCATGGTGTGGTAAACTGGGGATTTAACTCACGCAGCACCTGTTTCCACCATGGTGTGGTAAACTGGGGGATTTAACTCACGCAGCACCTGTTTCCACCATGGTGTGGTAAACTGGGGATTTAACTCACGCAGCACCTGTTTCCACCATGGTGTGGTAAACTGGGGATTTAACTCACGCAGCACCTGTTTCCACCATGGTGTGGTAAACTGGGGATTTAACTCACGCAGCACCTGTTTCCAACATGGTGTGGTAAACTGGGGATTTAACTCACGCAGCACCTGTTTCCACCATGGTGTGGTAAACTGGGGATTTTAACTCACGCAGCACCTGTTTCCACCATGGTGTGGTAAACTGGGGGATTTAACTCACGCAGCACCTGTTTCCACCATGGTGTGGTAAACTGGGGATTTTAACTCACGCAGCACCTGTTTCCACCATGGTGTGGTAAACTGGGGGATTTAACTCACGCAGCACCTGTTTCCACCATGGTGTGGTAAACTGGGGATTTAACTCACGCAGCACCTGTTTCCACCATGGTGTGGTAAACTGGGGATTTAACTCACGCAGCACCTGTTTCCACCATGGTGTGGTAAACTGGGGATTTAACTCACGCAGCACCTGTTTCCAACATGGTGTGGTAAACTGGGGATTTAACTCACGCAGCACCTGTTTCCACCATGGTGTGGTAAACTGGGGGTTTTAACTCACGCAGCACCTGTTTCCACCATGGTGTGGTAAACTGGGGATTTTAACTCACGCAGCACCTTTTTCCACCATGGTGTGGTAAACTGGGGATTTAACTCACGCAGCACCTGTTTCCACCATGGTGTGGTAAACTGGGGATTTAACTCACGCAGCACCTGTTTCCACCATGGTGTGGTAAACTGGGGATTTAACTCACGCATCACCTGTTTCCACCATGGTGTGGTAAACTGGGGATTTAACTCACGCAGCACCTGTTTCCACCATGGTGTGGTAAACTGGGGATTTTAACTCACGCAGCACCTGTTTCCACCATGGTGTGGTAAACTGGGGGATTTAACTCACGCAGCACCTGTTTCCACCATGGTGTGGTAAACTGGGGATTTTAACTCACGCAGCACCTGTTTCCACCATGGTGTGGTAAACTGGGGATTTAACTCACGCAGCACCTGTTTCCACCATGGTGTGGTAAACTGGGGATTTAACTCACGCAGCACCTGTTTCCACCATGGTGTGGTAAACTGGGGATTTAACTCACGCAGCACCTGTTTCCACCATGGTGTGGTAAACTGGGGATTTAACTCACGCAGCACCTGTTTCCAACATGGTGTGGTAAACTGGGGATTTAACTCACGCAGCACCTGTTTCCACCATGGTGTGGTAAACTGGGGATTTAACTCACGCAGCACCTGTTTCCACCATGGTGTGGTAAACTGGGGATTTAACTCACGCAGCACCTGTTTCCAACATGGTGTGGTAAACTGGGGATTTAACTCACGCAGCACCTGTTTCCACCATGGTGTGGTAAACTGGGGGTTTTAACTCACGCAGCACCTGTTTCCACCATGGTGTGGTAAACTGGGGATTTAACTCACGCAGCACCTGTTTCCACCATGGTGTGGTAAACTGGGGATTTAACTCACGCATCACCTGTTTCCACCATGGTGTGGTAAACTGGGGGTTTTAACTCACGCAGCACCTGTTTCCACCATGGTGTGGTAAACTGGGGATTTAACTCACGCAGCACCTGTTTCCACCATGGTGTGGTAAACTGGGGATTTAACTCACGCAGCACCTGTTTCCACCATGGTGTGGTAAACTGGGGATTTAACTCACGCAGCACCTGTTTCCACCATGGTGTGGTAAACTGGGGGATTTAACTCACGCAGCACCTGTTTCCAACATGGTGTGGTAAACTGGGGATTTAACTCACGCAGCACCTGTTTCCACCATGGTGTGGTAAACTGGGGATTTAACTCACGCAGCACCTGTTTCCACCATGGTGTGGTAAACTGGGGATTTAACTCACGCAGCACCTGTTTCCACCATGGTGTGGTAAACTGGGGATTTAACTCACGCATCACCTGTTTCCACCATGGTGTGGTAAACTGGGGATTTAACTCACGCAGCACCTGTTTCCAACATGGTGTGGTAAACTGGGGATTTAACTCACGCAGCACCTGTTTCCACCATGGTGTTGTAGCCTAGTCCCTGTTTTTTGTTTCTCTGGTTAGGTCTACGTTAGACATTTTCGCTTGAGCCAGGCTATCCAGGGAAATATTCTTACGTGAGGAGAGGGAACATAAGCTCTGTGCGTGGACAAATTAGAAAGCTTCAGCACCACACAAATAATGGACAGTCACCTGCTCCACTCTCGCTGCGTTGCGTGGCTGGTGGCCTAGGTTATGTCTCACAGTGGAATTATCAACACAATGCAACACAACAAGCTCCCGGGATTGTAAAAAGTGTATTATCTTGATTTAAAATGTTTCCGACCGCAATGTAATTGTTCTGAACCGCGAGCCGACCCAGGGGTTGAAAGAATGTTTTCATTCCAACCCGCCAGTTCATTTTTTTTGCACCTCACCCGCGGGAAACTGTGAGTATTGGACCCCGATGCAGGACTCTAACACACACACACACACACACACACACACGCGCACACACACACACACACACACACACACACACACGCGCACACACACACACACACACACTTGTTCTGACTCTGTTGCGCGTTACAGGGAGTGAAAGGAGACAACGGCGACCCCGGTCCTAAAGGTGAGAGGGGAAGACAGGGCGACCCCGGCATCGAGGGTCCCATCGGTCAACCAGGTGTCAAGGTAAGTCTCCAGGCTCCTCCCATTCACACACAGTACCCTTAACAATGTCTTTAAATCCACTACCCTTAACAATGTCTTTAAATCCACTACCCTTAACAATGTCTTTAAATCCACTACCCTTAACAATGTCTTTAAATCCACTACCCTTAACAATGTCTTTAAATCCACTACCCTTAACAATGTCTTTAAATCCACTACCCTTAACAATGTCTTTAAATCCACTACCCTTAACAATGTCTTTAAATCCACTACCCTTAACAATGTCTTTAAATCCACTACCCTTAACAATGTCTTTAAATCCACTACCCTTAACAATGTCTTTAAATCCACTACCCTTAACAATGTCTTTAAATCCACAACAGGTAATAATGTATGGAAAAGCTACAGATGTGGCTACTAGTGATAATGTCTTTATATGTAGTGACACAACCAGTGATACTGTATGTCGCTGTGTGTTTGTAGTGATGACTGACTGGTTCTTTCTTCTCTTGTGCTTCTATAGGGTGAAATAGGTCTCAAAGGTGAAAAGGTGAGGTCAATATTTATTATCCATTGATTATCTATTGGTAGTTGGTGATCAGACCTGCTCATCCTGGGACTGAAGCGCAGGGGGTTGGTGGTACCTTAATAGGGGAGGACGGGCTGGTGGTAATGGCTGGAGTGGAATAGGTGGAAGGGTTGGGGAGGACGGGCTGGTGGTAATGGCTGGAGTGGAATAGGTGGAAGGGTTGGGGAGGACGGGCTGGTGGTAATGGCTGGAGTGGAATAGGTGGAAGGGTTGGGGAGGACGGGCTGGTGGTAATGGCTGGAGTGGAATAGGTGGAATGGGATCAGACACATCTAACACATGGTCTCCAGGTCCATTCCATTTGCTTCGTTCCAGCCATTATTGTGAGCCGTCCTCCCCTCAGCAGCCTCCACTGGACTGAAGGTAGTCAAGATGATAGGTTATGGATTATTGCTGTGTGTTTTCAGGGGGAGCTAGGAGCTGATGGGATGAAGGGTGTGGCCGGCCTCGCTGGACGCAACGGGACAGACGGACAGAAGGGGAAGATCGGACGCATCGGCGCTCCCGGCTGCAAAGGAGACCCCGGAGACAGGGTAAGGCCTCCTCACAGTGTGTGTGATATATTTACGTGTGTGTGATATATTTACATGTGTGTGTGATATATTTACGTGTGTGTGTGATATATTTACATCATGTGTGTCTCTGGCAGGGTCCTGATGGTCACTCAGGAGACGCGGGCGATGGTGGTCTTCCTGGAACGGACGGAGAGAAGGTACAGGAAATACATTCACTATACAATTACCATATATAATTACCATAACAATATAATTACCATACAATTACCATATAATTAATATACAATTACCATATAATCACTATACAATTACCATATAATCACTATACAATTACCATATATAATTACCATATAATTAATATACAATTACCATATAATCACTATACAATTACCATATATAATCACTATACAGCCACCCCTACAATCACTATACAACCACCCCTTCAATCACTATACAACCACCCCTACAATCACTATACAACCACCCCTTATAATCACTATACAACCACCCCTACAATCACTATTACAACCACCCCTACAATCACTGTACAACCACCACTACAATAATTCTACAATCACTATACAACCACCCCTACCATCAGTATACAACCACCCCTACAATCACTATACAACCACCCCTACAATCACTATACAACCAGCCCTACAATCACTATACAACCACCCCTACAATCCCTATACAACCACCCCTATAATTACTATACAACCACCCCTACAATCAATATACAACCACTTTTACAATCACTATACAACCACCCCTACATCACTATACAACCACCCCTACAATCGCTATACAACCACCCCTACATTCGCTATACAACCACCCCTACAAGCACTATACAACCACCACTATAATCACTATACAACCACCACTACAATCACTATACAACCACCCCTACAATCATTATACAACCACCCCTACAATCCCTATACAACCACCCCTACAATCACTATACAACCACCCCTACAATCAATATACAACCACCCCTACAATCACAATACAACCACCCCTACAATCACTATTACAACCACCCCTTACAATCACAATACAACCACCCCTACAATCACTATTACAACCACCCCTACAATCACTATAAAACCACCCATACAATAACTATACAACCACCACTACAATAATTATACAACCACCCCTACCATCACTATAAAATCACCCCTACCATCACTATACAACCACCCCTACAATCACTATACAACCACCCCTACAATCACTATACAACCACCACTATAATTACTATACAATCACTATACAACCAGCCCTACCATCACTATACAACCACCCCTACCATCACTATACAACCATCCCTATAATCATTATACAACCACTCCTACAATCACTATATAACCACCCCTACAATCAATATACAACCACCCCTACAATCACTATTAAACCACTCCTACAATCACTATACAACCACCCCTACAATCACTATAAAACCACCCCTACAATCACTATACAACCACCCCTACAATCACTATACAACCACCCCTACAATCACTATACAACCACCCCTATAATCATTATACAACCACCCCTACAATCACTATACCACCACCCCTACAATCACAATACCACCACCCTTACAATCACTATACAACCACGCCTACCATCACTATACAACCACCCCTATAATCACTATACAACCACCTTTACAATCACTATACAATCACACCTACCATCACTATACAATCACCCCTACCATCACTATACAACCACCCCTTACAATCACTATACAACCACCCCTATAATCATTATACAACCACACCTACAATCACTATACAACCACCCCTATAATCATTATACAACCACCCCTACAATCAATATACAACCACCCCTACAATCACTGTACAACCACCCTTACAATCACTATACAACCACCCCTACCTTCACTATACAACCACCCCTACAATCAATATAAAACCACCCCTACAATCACTATACAACCACCCCTACAATCACTATACAACCACCCTTACAATCACTATACAACCACCCCTACAATCAATATAAAACCACCCCTACAATCACTTTACAACCACCCTTACAATCACTATACAACCACCCCTACAATCAATATAAAACCACCCCTACAATCACTATACAACCACCCCTACAATCACTATACAACCACCCCTACAATCACTATACAACCTCCACGATTACTACTATACAATCACTATACAACCAGCCCTACCATCACTATACAACCACCCCTACCATCACTATACAACCATCCCTATAATCATTATACAACCACCCCTACAATCACTATACAACCACTCCTACAATCACTATACAACCACCCCTACAATCACTATACAACTACCCTTACAATAGCTATACAACCACCCCTACAATCGCTATACAACCACCCCTATAATCACTATACAACCACCCCTACAATCACTATACAACCACCCCTAAAATCACTATACAACTACCCCTACAATCACTATACAACCACCCCTATAATCATTATACAACCACCCCTACAATCACTATACAACAACCCCTACAATCACTATATAACCACCCCTACAATCATTATACAACCACCTCTACAATTACTATACAACCACCCCTACAATAATTATACAACCACCCCTACAATCACTATACAACCACCCCTACAATCACTATTAAACCACCCCTACAATCACTATACAACCACCCCTACAATCACTATAAAACCACCCCTGCAATCACTATACAACCACCCCTACAATCACTATACAACCTCCCCTACAATCACTATACAACCACCCCTATAATCATTATACAACCACCCCTACAATCACTATACCACCACCCCTACAATCACAATACCACCACCCTTACAATCACTATACAACCACGCCTACCATCACTATACAACCACCCCTATAATCACTATACAACCACCTTTACAATCACTATACAATCACCGCTACCATCACTATACAATCACCCCTACCATCACTATACAACCACCCCTTACAATCACTATATAACCACCCCTATAATCATTATACAACCACCCCTACAATCACTATACAACCACCCCTATAATCACTATACAACCACCCCTACAATCACTATACAACCACCCCTACAATCACTTTACAACCTCCCTTACAATCACTTTACAACCTCCCTTACAATCACTATACAACCACCCCTACAATCACTATAAAACCACCCCTATAATCACTATACAACCACCCCTACAATCACTATACAACCACCCCTATAATCATTATACAACCACCCCTACAATCACTATACCACCACCCCTACAATCACAATACCACCACCCTTACAATCACTATACAATCACCCTTACCATCAATATACAACCACCCCTACAATCACTGTACAACCACCCTTACAATCACTATACAACCACCCATACCATCACTATACAACCACCCCTACAATCAATGTAAAACCACCCATACAATCACTATACAACCACCCCTACAATCACTATACAACCACCCCTACAATCACTGTACAACCACCCTTACAATCACTATACAACCACCCCTACAATCACTATACAACCACCCCTACAATCACTATACAATCACCCTTACAATCACTATACAACCACCCCTACAATCACTATACAACCACCCTTACAATTACTATACAACCACCCCTATAATCACTATACAACCACCCCTATAATCATTATACAACCACCCCTACAATCACTGTACAACCACCCTTACAATCACTATACAACCACCCCTACAATCACTATACAACCACCCCTACAATCACTATACAACCACCCTTACAATCCCTATACAACCACCCCTACAATCACTATACAACCACCCTTACAATTACTATACAACCACCCCTACCATCACTATACAACCACCCCTACAATCACTATACAACCACCCCTACCATCACTATACAACCACCCCTACAATCACTATACAACCACCCCTACAATCACTATACAACCACCCCTACAATCACTATACAACCACCCCTACAATCACTTTACAACCACCCTTACAATCATTATACAACCACCCCTACAATCACTATACATCCACCCTTACAATCACTATACAACCACCCCTACAATCACTATACAACCACCCTTACAATTACTATACAACCACCCCTACCATCACTATACAACTACCCCTACAATCACTATACAACCACCCTTACAATCACTATACAACCACCCCTACAATTACTATACAACCACCCTTACAATTACTATACAACCACCCCTACCATCACTATACAACCACCCTTACCATCACTATACAACCACCCTTACAATCATTATACAACCACCCCTACAATCACTATACAACCACCCCTACCATCAATATAAAACCACCCCTACAATCACTATACAACCACCCCTACAATCACTATACAAACACCCCTACAATCACTGTACAACCACCCTTACAATCACTATACAACCACCCCTACAATCACTATACAACCACCCCTACAATCACTATACAACCACCCTTACAATCACTATACAACCACCCCTACAATCATTATCCAACACCCTTACAATTACTATACAACCACCCCTACCATCACTATACAACCACCCCTACAATCACTATACAACCACCCCTACAATTACTATACAACCACCCCTACAATCACTATACAACCACCCCTATAATCACTATCACTATACAACCACACAACCACCCCTACAATCACTATACAACCACACCTACAATCACTATACAACCACCCCTACAATCACTGTACAACCACCCTTACAATCACTATACAACCACCCCTACAATCACTATACAACCACCCCTACAATCACTATACAACCACCCCTACCATCACTATACAACCACCCCTACAATCACTATACAACCACCCCTACAATCACTGTACAACCACCCTTACAATCACTATACAACCACCCCTACAATCACTGTACAACCACCCTTACAATCACTATACAACCACCCCTACAATCACTATACAACCACCCCTACAATCACTATACAACCACCCTTACAATCACTATACAACCACCCCTACCATCACTATACAACCACCCCTACCATCACTATACAACCACCTATACAATCACATAATCACCGTACAATCACCTGTAAAATCACTATATGATCACTAATCATTGTGTTTGTGTCTCCAGGGAGATCCCGGTCGCCCAGGAAGAGCAGGCCCCCTCGGCCCGGTGGGAGACGCTGGACCTAAGGTACACAGCTGACCCCTGACCCTCCGACTGTTCCTACCTGACCTTTGTGCTCTTCTTTGGTCATTGTGTCAGGGACCCTGATAGAACAATTAGAGGTCATGGGTTAAAGGTTATATAGGTCATGGGTTATAGGCCATGGGTTATAGGCCATGGGTTAGAGATCGGGTTTAAAGGTCATGGGTTATTGGTTAAAGGTTATGGTTAATAGGTCAGTTTTAAAGGTCATGGGTTATTGGTTAAAGGTTATGGTTAATAGGTCAGGTTTAAAGGTCATGGGTTATTGGTTAAAGGTTATGGTTAATAGGTCAGTTTTAAAGTTCATGGGTTATAAGTCAGGGTTAGAGATCGGGGTTAGAGATCAGGGTTATAGGTCAGGGTTATAGGTCAGGGTTATAGGTCAGGGTTATAGGTCAGGGTTAGAGGTCAGGGTTAGAGGTCAGGGTTATAGGTCAGGGTTATAGGTCAGGGTTATAGGTCAGGGTTATAGGTCAGGGTTATAGGTCGGGGTTATAGGTCAGGGTTATAGGTCAGGGTTAGAGGTCAGGGTTAGAGGTCAGGGTTATAGGTCGGGGTTAGAGGTCGGGGTTAGAGATCAGGGTTATAGGTCAGGGTTATAGGTCAGGGTTAGAGATCGGGGTTATAGGTCAGGGTTAGAGGTCAGGGTTATAGGTCGGGGTTATAGGTCGGGGTTAGAGATCGGGGTTAGAGATCAGGGTTATAGGTCAGGGTTATAGGTCAGGGTTATAGGTCAGGGTTATAGGTCAGGGTTAGAGGTCAGGGTTATAGGTCAGGGTTATAGGTCAGGGTTATAGGTCAGGGTTAGAGGTCAGGGTTATAGGTCAGGGTTAGAGATCGGGGTTAGAGGTCGGGGTTAGAGATCAGGGTTAGAGGTCGGGGTTAGAGATCGGGGTTAGAGGTCGGGGTTAGAGATCAGGGTTAGAGGTCAGGGTTAGAGGTCAGGGTTAGAGGTCAGGGTTAGAGGTCAGGGTTATAGGTCAGGGTTAGAGATCAGGGTTAGAGATCAGGGTTAGAGGTCAGGGTTAGAGGTCGGGGTTAGAGGTCGGGGTTAGAGGTCAGGGTTAGAGGTCGGGGTTAGAGGTCAGGGTTAGAGGTCAGGGTTAGAGGTCAGGGTTAGAGGTCAGGGTTATAGGTCAGGGTTAGAGATCAGGGTTAGAGGTCAGGGTTAGATGTGTTAAAGGCTTGGTCGTTTCTAGGTTTTTGGGAGCCCTAAGTAAGATTTGGTTGGGGGGCCCCCCCACCTCACAGGGAAAACATTTTATTGACCCCCCTGCAATTCTACACATTTTACCATGGGGTTGAGAGAAAAATGTGCACGTTTAAAGCTAATTTCCTGCTATTCTGCACATTTTGCCATGACAGTTGTCATGTTAGTATGATATCTGAGTGAGAGTGACTAACAGAATCAATGTGGGCCCCCTGGAGGTGAGGGCCCCTGGGCACGTGCCCAGCATGCCTGGTCAATGTGGGCCCTCTGGAGGGTGAGGGCACCTGGGCACGTGCCCAGCATGCCTGGTCAATGTGGGCCCTCTGGAGGGTGAGGGCCCCTGGGCACGTGCCCAGCATGCCTGGCCAATGTGGGCCCTCTGGGGGTGAGGGCACCTGGGCACGTGCCCAGCATGCCTGGTCAATGTGGGCCCTCTGGAGGTGAGGGCTCCTGGGCACGTGCCCAGCATGCCTGGTCAATGTGGGCCCTCTGGAGGTGAGGGCTCCTGGGCACGTGCCCAGCATGCCTGGTCAATGTGGGCCCTCTGGAGGTGAGGGCTCCTGGGCACGTGCCCAGCATGCCTGGTCAATGTGAGCCCTCTGGAGGTGAGGGCTCCTGGGCACGTGCCCAGCATGCCTGGTCAATGTGGGCCCTCTGGAGGTGAGGGCCCCTGGGCACGTGCCCAGCATGCCTGGTCAATGTGAGCCCCCTGGAGGTGAGGGCCCCTGGGCACGTGCCCAGCATGCCTGGTCAATGTGGGCCCCCTGGAGGTGAGGGCACCTGGGCACGTGCCCAGCATGCCTGGTCAATGTGGGCCCTCTGGGGGTGAGGGCACCTGGGCACGTGCCTAGCATGCCTGGTCAATGTGGGCCCTCTGGAGGTGAGGGCCCCTGGGCACGTGCCCAGCATGCCTGGTCAATGTGAGCCCCCTGGAGGTGAGGGCCCCTGGGCACGTGCCCAGCATGCCTGGTCAATGTGGGCCCCCTGGAGGTGAGGGCACCTGGGCACGTGCCCAGCATGCCTGGTCAATGTGGGCCCTCTGGGGGTGAGGGCACCTGGGCACGTGCCTAGCATGCCTGGTCAATGTGGGCCCCCTGGAGGTGAGGGCACCTGGGCACGTGCCTTGTGCCCGGTCAATAATTCGGCCATGATCACTACAAGGTTTAGACTGATTGACCTAGCAATCTATAAAATGTTAGCTGACATGGGCTAATTGAGTGACTGACAGTGACAGACAAAACAATAGAAAAATTGCTGATGCACAACCAAGTTTCAAAATGGCACCTTGTGTATTCTACTATTCTACCTCTCAACAGTGAGCTGAGACCCCGACTGACTTCCTTTCCTTCTCTTTTTTGGGGGGCCCTTTTCAAGTGGACATGGGGCCCTAAGCAGCCGCTTAGAAACAGCACTGGTTAATGGTCATGGGCTAGAGGCCAGGCTTAAAGGTCAGAGTTCTAGGTCATGGGTTAAAGGTTAAATAACCCTGTTGTTGTCTTCCTTCTCCTCAGGGTGAGAGAGGGAGTCCCGGCTCGCCTGGCTTCCCTGGAGCCAAAGGAATACCAGTAAGAATCTCTACCCCACACACACTCAGCACTCTACCTGTCCTATATATACACTACCGTTCAAAAGTTTGGGGTCACTTAGAAATGTCCTTGTTTTCAAAAGAAAAGCAATTTTTTTTTCCATTAAAATAACATCAAATTGATCAGAAATACAGTGTAGACATTGTTAATGTTGTAAATGGCTAAACCCAATTATGTTAGCACAGCTGAAAACTGTTGTGCTGATTAAAGAAGCAATAAAACTGGCCTTATTGAGACTAGTTGAGTATCTGGAGCATCAGCAATTGTGGGTTCGATTACAGGCTCAAAATGGCCAGAAACAAAAACCTAATTGCTCCTGTAAGTCGCTCTGGATAAGAGCGTCTGCTAAATGACTAAAATATAAAATGTATAATACACTGTGGCTCACGTGTGTGTGTGTGTGTGTGTGTGTGTGTGTGTGTGTTCTCGTTTTCTAGGGAACCGCTGGAGGCCCGGGAGTCAATGGAGAACTGGTGAGAAGCTATGCATAACGTCACACACAATGAGCTCTATATACATTCGAGACTATACCTCCTATATTAATATGCCCTTTCTATAGGCCTACTCTTTACAACAGGAGTATAGCCTACCTGGCTGGCATGAAAATGAACCAAGGGAAAAGCGTACTCCATTCGCAATTTAAGTGCATAGATGACGTATTTTTTCCCCTGCCCGTTTCGAGACAGGTGCATGATAATGATCCATTCTAAATCAAAACAAATTTCACTCATATATTATTTAGTATAATGTAAAGACAAGATTAAATAAAGAATAGTCTGATGGGTAACAATATTAGCCTATCACTTGTGAATTATATATTATCACTTGTGAATGAAGCCCAGCGTAAAAACAAAGCCTTTTCTTTCTCTACTTTTCCAAATCATAGTCCACACCTCATGAAGCCTAGCCCATAGGCCTATATGTTTTGTTAAGGTTTGTATCACAACTAAACTGGCCAAATAACTTCTTAAAATGAAGCACATTAATCCGCTTTACAAGGGGTGTAGAGCCTAACTGGCATACATAAGCAGCGGGTGAGTTTCAAGTTTGGGGAAGATCATTTTCACCATAAAAATGCACCTTTATAATAAAAGCATTACATGCATAATCACATTTGCAGTCACTTTTGATAATGGTGTTTTCCCGCTAATGGAACATTCACGCTTATAGCCTACTGCCATGTGGGCGCATTGCTGCACTTATAAATGTGAAGAAATAGCCTAATAGTTTATCAACATTTTAAGCTAAACGTTCTGATCTGTTGCGTCAGCCACATTGCGTAAAAAGGTTTTTTGCTGCTAGTGGTTGTATTAATTTGGGATCTATCGCATCCCACAACTGTCCCAGACTATGTTTTGAATAATTATTTATTGCACAGAATAGAATAGGTCAACTTTTGTTCTATGGGGGATAGTAGATTGACATAGGCTAGTGCTTTTGCTGTTCGTTAGGCCTACTCAGCTTGTTAACTGACGAAAAGTAAATGTGGACAGTTCTTCCAATATCTTCAATATGCACCTCGGAATTGGATAAGGACTCACGCAGTTGCGTTCCTGATGTGTCTGTCTTCACTTGTAGCCTGTGAGAAAGACCCAATCACGCGATGGAGAGCCATGTGAGTGAGAGGTGATTCTGAACGCGCAGCACTCAGGGAGACGGGCACAACGGCCACTGGCCACAAAAGGCATGGATTTTTTTAGGGTGCATTATGGTCACACAAAGGGGATGCCACCGGGAAATTCGAGGCATTATCAAGTGCTTGTCAAATTGTGAATGAGAGACTGATGAAGTGTGTGCAGCCTGCGCAAAAAATAAAGCAGACCCTCATGCCTTTCATGCAACTTTTTTCAAATCATCATTAGAGTTGCATCATGCAGCCTTACAATGTATTAAAAATCTAAACATACGGCCCAACGTTTGTAGAACAACAAAAGTTACATTAATAACTCTAAATTCAGCATATAGGAGGACCTGTTTCTTTGTTAACCGCTCAACACAGAATAGCCGCACATTCGCACTCCCTCAAATCGTTTGGAGAAAATATCCTTTCTATTTTATTCAGCTAGGTTCAATTGTTTTCTTCATACTATAAAATAATATAAAATAATGCCACGAAATTCTAAGCTAATCTTGTCTGCTAAATGAACTAGTGTAGCCCACAGCCACATGGCATGGCCAGATCAGGACCTAACATAAGGACAACTCAGAGGATGCTATTCTGTTCTTCTGAAATAGACTACATTTTCTTCATATCATGTTTCTTTAGACCTGTCTAAAATAAATAATGGATTCATTGTGAAGGTTTAGGCTATATTACATGGATTTATTATACTTTTAAAATGTAGATGTTCCAAAGGTCTGCATCAGTGGCTTGTAGGCTATGAGTGGAAGCCAGGAGATGCTAAATGTGTTTATGTTTATTAACGGTCAATTACCGTGGAGACCGGCAGTTATTTGCTTGACAATCACCGGGTGACGACATATCGTGACCACCACAGCCCTACTGACCTCCTCCCTAT